>NC_142008.1:77472706-77774456 GCF_049901715.1 Pseudonaja textilis
GAAAGCTACCAATATTAGATAATAGGCTCTATTATTCAGACTAAAATGAATTTATTCTCCAAAAGAGTTTCTCTTCCAGAACAAAGAGAAGCAGAAAGGAAACTGCCTAAACAGCAGAGGAACAAAAGTTCTACTCCTGACAAGAGGATTTTGGAAAACTAAGAAAAGGAAGACCAGAAAAATGATAATGAATCATCCATGCAGCAAAGTTGATAAACTCTACTTACCAAGGAAAATATTGCATACCTTATACCTACATATAGTGTAAATGACCCAACAACCTTCGTAAATTGTAAATAAATATTTGTAAATTGCTGGAAGATTTTGATAGTAATTATTAGGAAAAAATGGATAAAATTAGGTATTTGTGTGAGAAATTGTGATTTATTTAATGCTTCCGAGGGAAATTAACTTCTCAATACATGGTAATTATTTTGCTATCTTCTATCGGTTACAATAATGGAAGATAGATTATTATTAGCACTTACGCTGGGTTACATTCTTTTTGAAACTGCACAGTATAGCTCACAATCTTAAGCCTATTTTCTTGTACCTGACTTTCTTTTCTATTCACTATTGAAGGATTAACTTTAAATAAGTTTTTGCAGTAATTTTGCATCCATTAAAAACTATTGCATTTATTAATATTACTGGATTTGTAATATTCAAGAAGTACTGGAAGAACTGTGAAATTTGAGCATAAGGAGAATAGAACACACTAACTTCCCTGATTTGGAGGCTAGAATTTAGTCTCATTTGAAAATGAAATTGCAGTTGACTGAATTCATAAAATATACTAAGGAATAATATAATTGACTTGGGTTTAGTTTAGTACACAAATCTGAAATAAAGTTCTAGTCCAGATTCCTGAACCAAATGAAAGTGTCAAGGCTAGCAGAACCATCAAAGAACTTTGTCCATCAGAAGACAAATGACTTAAGTTCAAGGAGTTGAATCATAGAAGACTGAGGTACTTGATATATAAAAGGAAATAAATGCTGCACATTGTTTCTTCCTGCCAACCCTTTTCTATTTCAAAGACAGAATAAGATTTATTTTGTCAAAGTTTTAGAATTAAGTCTTACATTTTATAGGTTTGCCATATGTTCAAATTTTTTAGGTTTTCTTGAAAACATCCTGTTTTCTTCCACCTGCACATCTTCAGCCAGGAAAAAAAAATATTCCCAGTAATTGAGCCTGAACTGTAAATTTTGGACTAGTGTCGAGGGTGATGTGCAGTGTTCAGAAGGAAAAACAAGATGATGACAAATTCCTACAGTACATTCTAAAAAAAATCACTAGAGATTTATTATATCTCAGAAAGTAAACATCTTAAGTAAGTCAAAAGACCCAGGAATCGAAGAATAATAGGAGTCATCTACAATGTACAGAGTAAGGACTATAACAGCCACTTAAGTAGGCATACAGTACATGCAGAAGACTGGCAGAGAACATCCTCTAATCTAAAGAGAATCTACAAACTAAAAGTCAGATGATACAGTGAAAATTCTTTCTCAAGACAGTTTCTTGTATGCAAGCTTTTTAGACCAAGTTAAATCCAAAAACATTAGGGAATTCATAGAATCAGATAAATTCCTGGAAGCTTGAATTCAGTCATCAGTAGACATATAAAAATAAACTACAATATATATAAACACTATTTATAGAATCATAGGGCAGGAAGGGACTTTGGAGGTCTTCTCTTCAACCATCTGGCTCAAGGCAGGAGATCTTATATCATCCCAGTAAAATGGTTGTCCAGTCTATTCTTGAAAACGTCTGGTGACAGACAGGCTGTTCCATTGATTGTTCTGTGTCAGAAAATTTCTCCTAGATTCCAGTTGGATCTCTCCTTAACAAGCTTCCACCCATCATTTCTTGTCTTGGCTTCAAGTGCTTTGGAGAATAAGTTGACTCCCTCTTGTTATTTTTCTTGAAAATACTCTCAATAGTCCCAATGCAGGTCCCTTATTCTTTTTTTAAAATGATGCAGGCATTTATTTTTTTAACAATGTTTTTATTGTTATTAAAAAAAAATTAAACAATCATTCAATATTGTATCCTCTGGTTTTAAAACTTGGTTTTTTCTCCCTCTTGTGGTTAATATTGAAATGTTGAAGAGTTAATGCTTGCTCCCTCCTGTGCCTGGTGTCTAAACAAACTTTAAATGTAACACATTGAAGGCAAATCAGATCACTTTCAAAATATACTGTATTTTGCAATCAATAATTTATCTTCAAGTAATCCACAGAGTAAATCTGCCAGATTCTCAGGAGAAGGCCCTGCCCATCTTGATGGGCTACACTGGAAAGCTTATTTATCATGGCAGGCAGAGAGAAGCATTGGTGAGAATGTGTTTGGTTTATGGCTTTGTGCCTTGGAAACTCTGAACTTCTCTTGCCAAGTCAGCTCTTCTTTTTTGTAAACAAGTTTTATTCAGTTTTCCATATTTTAACGTCTCTTTTTAGTGAACAGCATGGTTACATATTCAATTTTTATATCCAATTCTTTATCTTAACAGTACTTTTATACATTTTCTATTTTATTGTATTATTCCAAATATTTATCTCATTAATTAATTCACTTATGATAACTTCATAATCATTATACTTTAGTACTTTTAACTGTCACATTTGTATATTCTTCTATAAATTGGTTTCCCCCCGAAATCTCAATATAAGTGCCCCACCTCTAAGTTATAAATTCATTTATTTTCACCCCTTTTAAATCTCATTAAAACATTTAACATTATTACCTAAAACATTAAACTTAAACCTTTTAAAACTACATAGCATATGTAAATCAGATTCTGCATTTTTCTCCTTTTAAATTTCATTAAATTCCCACCCCCCAAAGACATATTAATCTACTCATTCAAACAGTAAAACAATCCTAAACCCTAAAGTTAATTCCATTTCAGCTCTCCTCCTATATCATTTCATTTATTTCCATATATTTAATACACATATTACATTATTCCATTCATATTTAAACCAAAAAAGCCAACATTCCAATCTTAAAAATATTTTAATATATCTAATATGCTTATTCCAGTATTTGTTACAATTATCTCTCTACATAAAGAGGAAGAGCATTAGATTCCATTATCCAAAAAATAACAATTCTATTTTTCCATCTTGTCAGTCTGTATGTCCCTATTTTGTAACTATAAATTTACTTATATTACCCCTCAATACCTTGCAGAATCCCCTTTCTATATAATAATCACCCATTATCTCTCTGTCCAATTGATTTCCCCATTTTTTTTACAATTCCCATATTTCTTTGTTTCCAAATCGTTTCTTGTCCTTTATTTTCCCCTGTCTTTTCTCCTTTCTACTTTCACTCCAGTATTTATCCCTCTATTTATAGCTTCCTTTCACCCTTTGAATTTCTGCTGACTCTTTTTCCCTTTTTTAATTTTTCGGATATTCCCCTATTTAATTTCTTAAATCTCCTTTATTTATTTCCAACTCTTTTCTTCTTTCTTTCAAGAGTTCTTGGTTCTCGATGATCACTAAAGATGGTCTCTTCTATGATTTGCTCCACCTCCTCTTCCACCTCCTCCATTTAAAAAAAAAATGTTTTAGTAAGTCTAAGGATATTCTCAGCATCCAGGTTATGGTTGTCCCAAAAAGGTGATATTTTAAGAGGCAACTGGATTTTCTGGTTTTCTTTGAAGACGTTTCACTTCTTATCCAAATTTCTTCACTTGAGGCTGAAGGAGCTTCATCCAAGAAGCTGAAGAAACAATAAAACCAGGAAGCCTCTTGAAAAGCACCTTTGGGATATTTTAGTAAGGCTTTATTTTAAGATCCTAACTGGTGGAGTTATTTTAAAAATTCTAAAATTTCAAAAACTAGAAGACTTTGAAAAAACTAAAATTTATTTTAAAACAAAAAGAAATAGCTTTATGCAGTTTTTAAACAATCTTTGGGTCCCTTCCTTCTTTTAGAAATTGGTCTTCTTCAGGTTAATGTTGAAATAATACTTAAAAATTAATCATTTGCTCATTCTTGTCACTAATGTTGAATTCTCTCTTGTAGCTAATGCTGTAGTTCTGATGCCATTCCTTCTCTCTCCTTCTCTCTCCACTTTTCTTCTTCCTTTGCTTCTTTAACTTTACTTTTCCTCTTCTCCAAACTAAGCACTTCACTGCGTCTTCTACCTTTCACTTTTGCTGCCAGTTGTGCATGCCACTTTGCACTGTCTGCTGCATACATCACTATTTACACTCATTGGCAATGCTCCTAGGTGCATGTTAGCTGTGCCCATAATTGCTGTCAACAACATTGCCCAACACCACTGCCACGAACTGTACATATTGACTGCAATGCCACCTGCATTGATTGAGCCAAACACCAGTTGTATACCCCGCCATCTTTTCCCCATCTTCTTTTCCTTCCTTCCTTCCTTCCTTCCTTCCTTCCTTCCTTCCTTCCGTTGTTTCTTTTCCTTTTCCTCTTTAACTTTTACTTAACTTTGCTTAACTTTATTTTTCTTCTTCTTTCTCCCCCCTTTCTGAAACATCATGCTGGGTCATAGCTTTTGTCTGTCAGTTATGCAGCACCAATTCTTTCATCGTCCTTTTCTTCTCATCATTTGCTTCTTTTACTTTACTTAACTTTGCTTGAACTTTAGCTCTCTTTCACTTCTTTCTCCCATGGCACACAACTGTTTTTATCTGTTGTGATGTAAGGCTGCTGCCCATCACTGCCATCTACAATAATTACACTCTTACCTAGGAATCAACTGTCAAATCCAATTTCAGAAATTTCTGTAAAGTTTATTTCATCCCTTGATTGCTTCACTTTGTAATGTTTAAGGTTAATGCATAAATATGTATGACTATCTGTTCTGTCTCACCTGTGACCACGAAGTGAGAGTCCAAGTTTTCAAAGAAATATAAATAAATAGACAGGACCAGGAACGACAGAGTTAAATTCCTTTGACTGGAGAAGTCCTTGGCAGTCTTCCAAAAGCTGCCTGCCAAGTCCGATAACAAACAAGACCATAAATCAAAAGGCAAACGCCACACAGAGAATTTGTCAAAGCTGCTATCCCGAATAAACAAATTGTCCCAAACAAGGATTCAGAGCTAACACGCCCTCTTTTATTTCCTGAGGGGCGTGTCAGTCTCTCAAGTCAGTCCCTGATTTGACATTTCCTTTTACGTTGCATTTCATGCTTCTGCCTGCGTCTTGCCTTGCATCAAACCAGCATTACTCGGCTTGATCCTCAGCCAAGGACTCCGGCACTCTCTCCTTATCTGCCGACACCTGAGGCACAACCAGGGAGGAAGGTTCTGGGGGAGGAAGATGATTCCGAATCTTCCAGCAAAGCAGGCTCAAACCTCAGAGCCAAATCCTCCTCTTCCTCATTACTCGAGCCTGTGTCTTCTAACAGAGCAGGCTCAAACCTCCGAGTCACAACACCTATCCATATGGATTTATCCTAAATTATTATTTACCTATGCTTATTTGAAATGTGTTTATAAATTTATATGTTTATTTAGTTTATAAGCTTTATAAAATCAAAATTTGATATAATGGACTTGCATGCAGTATAACATTTTTTGCTGCAATTTACATCTTTTGTATACATTGGAACAGATATTTATTCCACGTAATACATTTGTTGCATGCAAATATTATGAATGATGTAATTTGCTTCATTTATATGATACCCTCATCAAAACATTAACTATCTAGGCCAATGCTTAATTGAATCTATTAGATAAGAGTTCATTATTTTTCCAAGATATTTTCTCTTAATTTGGGTAAAAAGCACTCTTTCTACTAAAAGTCACATATCCTAGAGATAGCTATTTGACAGTAGTTTCAAAACATCTGTGTTTTCATAACTTAAAATGAGATTTTGAAAAGATCATCATTCCTAAATAGGTAAAAACAAATGATTTATTTCTTTAATTCTGTTCTTATTCTCTTCCCACATTCTCTGCTGATTTTTAAATAATATTCCATCCACTCAGAAAGAGAGTAAATTGGCTACAATTTTAATAAGAGAGAGAGCATCTTTCCCTTCATTCTTTTTAATCTATTTCAACAACTTGAGGATATGCTGGAACAACTTTTCAATTCATGCGAGGGCTGGAATGAAATATTGAAGAGAGACGTCCTCATGTAGTAAGATGAAATGAACAATTCTGTTACTTGCAATATCTGCAAGACACAAATCCATATTTTAAAGAATAACAAAACCCAATATGAAGCATGGTAATTGGTCAAGTGCTTCTTATTCAATAAAGAGTGCATACATCCTCAACGTATGACTATAATTGAAACCAGAAATCTGCTCATGTCATTACAGTCATAAGTCAAGGCAAACATGTTATTGGAAGTATTTTCCTGGTCTTTCTACTGGAATGGGACAACTTGCCATGGCCATCTCGGCAGTCAACTCACCATGGTCAACTTGCCATGAGACAATTCACCAGAGGCCAATTCATTGCAGCACGATTCAACTCAATTATTTAACATAATTAAAAAATATTTTAATTTTTGTCATTCACATTTCATTTTGTTTCTCCTTTTGCATACTTTAATTATTCTACACCATTTCTTCAAAATTAGCAAAAGGCTTGTCCCATGGTGAGCTGTCCCACAGCAAGTTGGCCATGATGAGTTGTCCCATGGAGAGTTAACACAGTGAGTTGTCCTAGACCCCTTTCTATGGTTGGTGCGAGGAAAGTATGGTTGTTGTTAATCAAATCTATTTTTTAAACAAAAGACAGCAAAAATAATCATAAATTGTGGTTACATGACCGTGGAACACAACTGGTCATAAACTTGACTGGCCTGAGGTACTATTTACAATGGCCAAGGGTGCTTTATGGTTCAAATGGTTTTTAAAGGACCCTGTAAGTTGAGGACTATTTGACTGGAAGAATATAAAATCTTCCTTGGCACTTAATCAGAAGAATTTCAGTCTCAGTAGTGAATAGGAAACTCAGAATTTCAGTTCTGCATGGTACTTGCTATAACAAAACAAGATTTTTAAATAAAAAACCAGTAAATAATGAGAAAAATATAAATCATGGAGAAGTCGTCAAGGAATCATTAATTATTTACTGTAAAAGTAAGATTAAATGCAATCTTCAAATATTCAAATATTAGAAAAAACTTTGAAGAAAAAAGAAAAACATAAAAGAACTGCACAACTGCACTACAACTCCATTTTTTTTGCTGGTGGCCATGAGTTCGCATTAAAAGGCAAGATATATCTAACAATAATCCGAAACTGTATGGAATGGCAGTTCTCTGAAAGTCTGTTGAAGTGGTCTATTACCAGAAGAGAATTTAGCCAAACGGTAATTATGAATTTGCAGTAGCATGACAAATAGTCCTGTAGCCAGCAGGATAATTTGCCAGTCTGCTAAAGTCATGGATCTGAGACTACCAAACTGATATTGGTATCAATATGCATATTTGTTTTGGATAAATATTTTTATTTAGTTTTTTATTGTTTTATAGTGTTTTATTGTTTATTGTATGTTTTAATTATAAGCCACCCAGAAGCATTGAGATGGACAACTGCAGAAATTGAGTAAAAACAAATAAATATTTGATCTAGAACTGATCCTCCATTGAGCACCATTGGTTCAGCCTGAATAAATTAACAACCAGACGCTTTCATTTTATAGAAAAGAATGACCATTTTTATCAAATATTTTATGCACCTAGATATTAAATTGATTAAAAGACTAGTAAAAAAGGAACACTTACTACACAGTGCTTTTGTGGGGTTGACTTGTTGCCCTGCAAGGAACTGGAGAAGTCTCTTAATATCAATGCGTGCCTCAGCCATATTCATAGGGTCTCTTTCGTGAGTAGAGTTTTGAGAGTCATCCCAAGATACTAAAATTCAAAACAGAAAGTATTTTGTAATCTATAACCAGACTTGTAAAGTTAGCTATAAATTCCACATTTAAAACATTATAATCAGTGCCACCTGAGATAAGAGCAATCTGAAAATAGCCAAGTAGTTAATAGTTAACAGATGTGGTCATAGTCCTTGACTTATGACCACATCTGAGCCCAAAATTTATGTTGCTAAGACATTTGTTAAATTTTGTCTCTCTTTATGACCTATCTTGCCACAGTTATTAAGTGAATAATTGCAATTGTTAAGTTAGTAAGACGGTTGTTAAGTAAATCTGGTTTTCCCATTGACTTTGCTTGTCAGGTTAAAAAAATAGTTCACAGGACCCCAGGACTGCTATGGTATGTCATTTAATGGGGTGAAAATTATTTTTTTTAATTTTTTTTCAGTGAGGGGTTTTAAAAATATGTGTTTTTAAACCAAGAATTCAAATCTGCTGTTATTTTTGCAATTGCACAATGTTTAGCTTGGTATGGTAAATCCATGTCTGATCATATCCCACACAAAAGTTTCTTGTAATCCAAATACTGATAACTATCTTTGCAAAATTATACCTTATGCTACAAAAATAGTTTTTTTCTGCATGCATATTATCTAGCTAAGCAAAAAATAATCCTTGCAATCATAAACTAACATCAGAATGCAATTATCTGAAATATTTAAGCAATTTTCATCAAATCTTGTTTTGATTTGTTCGACATCAGCTGCCGACTTGCTTCTTAGCCTCTGATGTGACCTGTTTCACACATCTCTCTATTCAATGGCCATGACAATTAACTTCTTTATTTCCACTGTAGTCAGTTTGCACATCAAAGGTAGCTCATATACATCTTCAGATCAGTCTTATCAGTTCCAGCAAACTGGATCCTCTGGTATTGATTAAAGGCATTTTTCTTGCATGTACAAAAAATCTCCCAGCACTTCATCATCTGCACTCTCAAGTCAATGATCTTTTGCACACCAGTTCTCCTCTTGAATGTCATCTCAATACAAGAGTGTCTGGATTAAAATTTCACTGAAAGCATACTATGCACTGAATGGTTGACAAAACAACCTCTACTACAGCCTTCCTTTTCAGTCTGACTTGCTGCAGCTAAAACAACACATGACACAGGCCTTCAATCCAGGAATATTTTACTTGGATTTTGAACCAGCAAGTGTAGTACACATCAATGACGTATTCCATTATCATTCTTAAGTTTTGGAGAGTTTTGCCTTAAAAGCCACACTTGGAAACTCATATTCGACAAAGTCTATTTGCAGTTGTCAATCAGTATGAATGGCTTACAGGGCTAATTTCTAGAAGGGCCACATCTGTGGGAAGTTCTCCAGTCCTTATGGCCTGTATCTATAAGCTTGATCAGTAGAGAGATCCTTTACAACACCATCGCTCAGTGAAATGAAACAGTGTTCTAATATTTGAGGGGCTGCCACAGAGAGGAAGGGGTCAAGCTATTTTCCAAGGCACCTGAAGGCCAGACAAGGAATAATGAAATGGAAGCTAATTAAGGAGAGAGATTCAACCTAGAAATAAGGAGAAATTTTCTGACAGTGAGAACAATCAATCAATGGAACAGATTGCCTTTGGTAGCTGTGGGAGCTTCATCACTGGAGGCTTTTAAAAAGAGACTGCCATTTGTCAGAGATAGTGTAGGGTTTCCTGCTTGGGTGAGATGTTGGATTAGATGATTTATACTACAAGGTCCCTTTCAACTCTGTTAATCTGTAACTTTAGTGAATGAAGGATCAATATCAAGTTTGTTGTAGAGTCTAGCACATTGCCAATTTTATCAGCCCATTTGTTGTTAGACAAGTTCTTCCGATCCAATTTTATGATTAAGTGCCATAGGGATAACTCATTCGTGTGAGGTACACATACTAATCAGATCAATTTCTGGTCAAGCTTAACCTCTTCCAAGTGCATGGCACCTTCACAGGCAGTATTAACATTTGTAAAATTTCCTCCAATAATCTTCAAGCTTTTGTCAATGCTTTTCTTTTTCATGAAATACACCAGATTATCTACAACCACTTTTCCTGTTTTTGAGCTTTTTCCTGGAGTGAAATGATAAAGATATCTTCCACCTGGCTCACTGTACACAGAATAATGTTCTTCTTTGATGGTACTGAGGTATTTCTGACTTATTTGCTTTCAGCATAGCTTTAGTTGCATCTATATCAAAGAAGATGCATTCTATTTCACCTTCTTACAGAGCTCATCAAATTCTTGACCTAGGGTCTTCATAATTTTTCCTGGGCTTTCTTGATTTTATTGTGGTCAACTACAAGTCTCTTGTCTTCATCAGTGCTCAAACCAGCATCTATGAAGAGGGCTGTAGTAATGGCAGCAGTGGCACGTAGACCCACACCATATGCTCTGCATAGCAACATTTGTTATTTCTAATCCATTGTATTCTGTCTTTTCTTTTGAAGTATTCATATTCATATTCATCATAGACGTCTGTCATTTTCATCATAAAAGAGATAATTCGTCAGTATCAAAATATATGGAATACTTCTCTGCTTATATTCAGTGAGCCTTCGTCTCTCATCATATTGCAGCTTTGCCTTTTGACTAGTTATTTCTGCTCGGGTACACCTGGCAAACCAATCTTGTCTCTCTGGCCTTTAACAAAAGCATGATCCTTCAATGGTATCTTCATCTCCTTAGGGCAGATACAGTTAATGTGAGCTTCTTTTCTGCAGCCAGTAGGGCAGCCTAATTCAGCACACAGAACAATTTGACCCTTGCAGTTGAGCTGTTTGGAACCCAGCTGCAGAAGTGGCAGACAACTGAGCATGCTTGCACAAATGGAGCTGTGTACACGTACATGCTTGCATGAACACTCGTGGAGAACTCCAACCCCCATCCCCCACTGGTCTAAAAAGCTGGAAAGATTGGGGAACTCTGTTCTATTTGATCCAATTCAAGTGAAGAGGACCTATGACTGCCAACTAAATTTTGGTACAGTATTGATAAACTCAATTCCTTCCCAGGGTCCAACTTCAATCAAAGAATCCCATTTCCAATCAGCTCGGGCCCAGACGCTCTGAAAATTATTAAGGCTTTCCAGATAACTGCATCCCCATTTTCTCAAGATCAGAGATAGTGCCAGGTGTTCTACATCTCACATAGGGAAAACATCAGTGATTTGTGGTAAATGCTCTTCTGGCTCCATTGCTATTATTAAACATAGTGGCTCAGCTGTGCTTTCAACCAAATCACAAAATTCCAGAAACCTTAACAATCTGCTCTTCTGAGCCGATACAAGCCAATTCTGACACATCACTGTAGAACATCTTCTTCTAATTTCATTCAAATCTGTATTATAAAGCCAAGGTGGCTACTGTGTTCACAATAAAATCATGGATAAGGGGAATCTTGTTAACATTCAAGAACAATGGACAAGATAATCCTTGTGGCCTCTATCAGTTGTGCAATTCTGTGATGTTTGGTATAGTGCTATATGCAGATTTTCAATGAGACTTTATTCCCAGAAAAATACCTCTAGCCTCATTGTATTATTTCATTTCTAAAGACCTGTGAAATCTCTCCTGGTCTGGAAAAAAAAAGTAAAATGCTTACCCCAGGGAGGATTTCCAAGGTCTCTGAAGTGAGTTGTAATACACACTAGATCAGTTTCTATTTTCAATTCCATCTCTCCATTTAGATTTGCTTCTATTACCTGCATGGAAACAAATCAGTTTCAAAAGCCCTTAATAACATTTTCCAGTTCATTCTCACCATATTCTTATGAACACAACTGTACAGTACAAAAACTGCACAGAAACTTGAACTGAACACTTGGTATTTGTGGAGTTACCCTCAGCATATGCCGTAGTTTTGAAGATAGAGAAGTTGAATTTCAAATAATGAGTCTTGATACTATGAACAATCATAATAAGCAAGGTTGCTAATTAAATAGATCCCCTCCTAACCTAATAGCCTAGATCATTGATGGCTAACCTTTTCAGCACCGTGTCCAAAGTGCGCACCTGCACCCCCAAAATGCAACACGCACACATCCCTGCATATGTGCCCTACACCCTGCATGCGCCCCACACATGCGTGGCCGAGACCTGAGGACCAGCTGGCCAGCAGGAGGTGCATGCATGCGCAGCAGAGCTGAGCTGGGGTGGCGGCTCACGTTCCCATAGAGAGGGTTCTGCATGCCATCTCTGGCATGTGTGCAATAAGTTCGCCATCATGGGCCTAGATTATTGTCATGCTGTTTAATTTTAAAACAAGTAAAGTCTTTTGCACCATGGTTAGACTCACCCCCTACTAACTAAAAGTCTGAGCAGTCTTGATTAATATGCAAAAGAAAAAGGAATATATGGAATATTTGTAAGAATGTAAAGCCATGCACTTATGAGAACCTTTATTCCTTATTCTACTTTATTCTGTAGCCCGTATCCAGGCAAGCCGATGAACAGCTTGGCACCTTTCTATATGCTCCCAGAGTTTTTGACCATTTGATGTTAATTTAGATTCTTTTAATTAACATTTTTATTATTTTAATTATTTGTAATTAAGAATCATTTATCAAAAACTGAGAAGAGGAAGTGGGTGAAAATAAGTAGTCACTAGTTTCATTTTATTTACACAATAGAGGCTTCATAGCATTTTTTAAAAATAAAAATGATATATGGCTGAAAAGTGTTTTTTTTTTATAGGATGCCCATTTGAAAAATAGACAAAGGACTGAGAATAAAGGTGAGAATAAACTGTCTAATGAGCCTTCCAACAAATGTTTTTATAATTTACCATACTTATTATGTCAGCCAATCTTTGAAGAAGAACACTCAAAACATCATCTTAGCATTTCATAATTTGGTTGTTAGTGTGAAATCTGACTCTCCAGAAATCATTTGGACCACTGTTATGTTAGCCAATATGGCAATTATCACAGGGATGTGATATGAGTTCCAAAATTTGTGAAAAGAGCAAATTTCACTGTCCTTTCTTCAGAGTTCCTGCTTAGGAAGTGGTGGGTCTTTCTATATTTGCATGTTAATGCTATGCCAGTTAAAATTCAAAGCTGCTTCACAGCAGGCAAAAGGCACTAATGCATCATCTTTTAATGCAACATCTTTTCCCAGAAATGCAGGGCTTCCCTTTGCAGTTTGATAAAGATACAACTGGTTTAAAGATGTTGCTAGAATGAGCTATATTTGTGCCTACAAAATACTGAAGTTCCTTTCCCCAAATGAATTCTAAGTGCTGCCCAGCCGTAATATCTTGGCAACCATTAAATATCAAATATGTAAGTTTACATATCAGATTACCACCAGATATTGACCAAACAAGGCTTGATGTCTTGCTCATTTACAAGGCTAAACGAGCTAGGAAATCAATTCCTAATATGCATTATGCACCAAATCAGCCTGTGTCATAACTTAAAGGAGAGAAAATAAAAAAATGAATATCTTACTATTCCCACTATGGTCTAGCCTAGAATGGATTTGCTTCATCTGTAATTCATTTTGAGAAAGCGATTTATACAATTACTGATTATATCAACACAATTTTAAAATAGTATATTCCTAAATTCTGCAATAATTAAGCAGAAATGCAATTCAATTATATTTAACTCTCTTCCCAAATATGCCTTCACAATTAAACATATTGTAACTTACAACAGAACTGCTGAGATTTTTCATTCTTTCCACAACACATTTCATTGTCTTCAGCACAGGTAAATAAATACTGACCTGCAAAATAAGATCAGTAGCACTCTAGATAACCTAGGAATATCTTATCAGTGACACACTTTCGAATATGATACATTATCCCATGGAGAATTAAACTAATTTAGAACCAAGTGATATTCTATAGTTTCGCACATGATTGAATTATATGGTTTTGGGTGAACTCACCCAAATTTAGCTCAATTTATATATATATATATATATATATATATATATATATATATATATATATATATATATATATGTATATATATATGTATGTATGTATGTATGTATGTATGTATGTATGTATATGTATATGTATATGTATATGTATATATATAGCTAAACTCTGAACCAGGTCACGCTGATAAATATATCTTTTTCCTACCTATATCATTCTTCAAATGAGAATTCTAGATATAGGGAAGGACAGGCCAGCAAAGCTTAATAGCCTTGAGACAAGTTAGATGGGTCGAAGTAAGTATTTTAAGTTATACCATGGCCTGAGTTTGGGCCAACTCCTCACACAAAGATTCTACTTAGCTATCTGCATCAATTGAGTCTGGCTTAGGTCTTGAGACAGAATCAAGACTTGTCTCAATACTCCAAGGAACCACCTAAAACATTTGAAGAAAAGAATCAGGCTAAGCACCTTGGCAATAAAACCCACTTGAAAGTGTTCCAGTTCTGGCTTAATAAGTATTAACTATATATATTACAACTAGTGACTTAGTGAGATGAGGTTTAATGAACATCAACTGAGTAATGCAAGGGTTTCTATAGCCCATGTTTAAGAATTGGTTTGTGGTAGGGAATCGTGAACATAAGAAAAGTAATTCCTCTATATCTCAGATTCTTTTATTTTGTCCTTTTGTCATGATCTTGACTATGATTAATTTGTTTTATGATTTCAAACTACTTTTCAGTGTCACCTGTAATGTTTTGTGGAATTAAACCTTGGACTGAATTACAGTTTTACATTTGGAAGTATTTCTATAATCTGATGCATGGAACTAATGCATAAGAATCAATGTGAAAATCGTACAAAACACTGGAAATAGCCCAGATGAAAATGTTCACTGGTATCAAATTATACAACATAAATGCTAAGAACAAAAAAAGTTTTTACTGTTTTACAAAACTATTTTTAAAATCTAGTTTAACAATTATGTCAGAAACGTAAGAAATTTGCTGCAATTCAGCTTAAATGCAACAAGAAAATTTAGAAGAAACCAGATAAAACTGTTTTTAAAATCTAGTTTTAATGCTCTGAAAATCAAGTTACTTACATCGAAGTTGGGCACACTGGGTTCTCTGAAGTCATTCCACAGTTTTCTGGGGATAACTCCTACAGGAATGTCATGAGTCACAATGCGGCTACTAGTTGACAAGGAAGGCTAGAAGAAATAAACTTTATATGACCAAAAGCGTAATTTTTCATTATTTAAAGAATTACCACATTTCATTGCAGCATCCATAAATATTTTATACCAGAACACAATTCCTTCATAACTGCAAGTAACACCATGACTTCAAGCCTATGAAAATTGGTACCATAAAGTTATCTCTTCTCCAATCATGTGTGGATAGTTACAGTGAAACATGGTCCACCCTTAATCATTTCCTTCTAATATTTGCCTGACGTTTAGACAAATCTTACAGCAAAATTTTCAAGAAATCAACTGCCAAAGTCCTGGAAATCAAATTTGAAATGATTGCCACCTGGAAGCTTAGAAGACAATTTTGCTTACCGTACAAAACACTCAAATGTGCTTTGAACCCACTATTTACTTCTTCATAGCCTGAATCTTCACAATGCAGATCTCCGTTGTTTAAGAAATTAAATCACACAGAATTAAATAGTAACAGATTTCCTTATGCTGTCATTTTTACATGGTTTCTGTAAACTGTAAAAACCCCAAACTAATCCTCATACAGAGGCAACCAAGTATTAGTATTATAATTTAGCAGAATTGAAAGCTATTATTTTCCTCTGATACTATATAGTAAATCTAGGGACTTCAAAGAGCTAAAATGCCACAGTATCAGGGATAACCGTATCCGAATGTTCAACGATATGAAGATCTCCCTGTGCAAAGTTATGCTGAAAGAAGTTAATGTGTCATGAGAATTTACATTTGCATTTTGTTATTGACTTGAGTATATTGCAATTCTCCTTTGATAGGAAGACTGACATTTCACTTAGAATAATTCTCTACTCACCAGCTCCATGGCTACTGTAAGGCAAGGACACTGTTTATTAGTCAATTTGATTTTCACTGTCTTGGCATTTTGAGCAGTTTTAAAAGCCCTGGAGAGGTTTTCAGGTGCCAGTTCTAAATAAATTTCATTATTTTCTGCAGAGACACCCTCCATCTGGAATTCATCAAAGAAGTTCATCTAGAACAATTTTAGAAAGCAGAGATGCTGATAAGGTTAGTGTTATTAATATTGGGTTTCATTTAAAAGTATTTTGTATGGGTTTAGTTTTTCTTTTGCTTTCATAGGTAAGTAAGTATAAGTAAGATAGCTGCTATATCATGAATGTAATCTTACGACTTGACTTGTATGAAATATCAAAAAGTATGGTCAAAAGCATTAATTCACACACATCTACAAACAGATCAGATAACAACAACCCATAGCATTTAATAGCTAATTAAACAAACAATACACATGGAAAAATTATTAACTTTCATTTGTTAAAATCTTCCAACACACAATAAAGTCTCACAAAAAATATTATACATCCTGTCTATAATCCTTTCTATAGTTTAACAGAAACTTTTTTTTTCAAATAAAGCCTTTAGTTTGAATAAAAGGAACTTTAATCTCTGTATTTTATTTAACTGTATGCCATATACCAGGGGTTGCCAACATTTTGGACCTCAGGGACCACCAAACTCATAATTTTAAATCCCGCGGACAAGAGACGCTGGGAAAACCCCCCAAAAAATCTGCAGGAAATTTCCCCACTCCATTTTCCTACCGATCGATCGTTCTTTATTTGGGATTGCAGGATACTGTTTCCAGTTCCGTTCTTAGGGGAAGAGAGACAGAGAGAGACTTTTGGCTTCATGCAAGGAAAACAGCAGAAGCAGAAGCCTTTCTTTCTCTCCCCCAAACTTCGCCAGAATGGCACAGCCTCCTGGAGCAAAATGCCTTGCAGGATCCCACAGACTCATTTCTTGGGGGAGAGGAAGAGAGACTTTTGCTGCTTTCCTTGCGTGCAGCCAAAAACAGAAGAAAGAAGTGGAAAGAAGCGGCCTGGTGGCCAGGCGGGGCGAGTGAGGCAAGTTCCTCCTCTCTGCCCTTTCCCCCCTCCCCTCAATATCTTGTGTTGTTCACACTATGATTCAAGCCTTGCGTTCCCATGGGCCATGTGGGTGGCACAGCTTTGTGTTGCCTCGCAGTCAGGATTGCTTTAGGGGATGCTTTGAGGGAGGGGTGACATTTCTCTGTGGACCATCAAAATTTTCTCATGGACCTCCAGGGGTCCCTGGTCCAATGGTTGGCGACCACTGTCATATACTAAACAAATAAACTATTCAATTCTACTTTGCTGGCAGATGCATAGATTAAATAAATCTCTAGATTAGAGATATATAAAATACAAGCCACTGACCATTAGCTTCCCTCTGAATTTTCTGCAGTTGCTAATCTGCAGTGACAAGAAATAAATGCTACCATCTGGAGACAATTAAGAACGGGAGAAAAAAGCTGCTTTTAGTTCAACCTACATTATGCTATCATTACTTGCATGATTTACTGCTATGGACTCAGATTGTTACATAATCACATAGCAGTTGTTCTGTCTCACCATATAAAAGAGTAACAGAATGGACCTTAGAAGTCTTCTAGTCAAACCCCCTGCTAAAGGAAAAGACACTGTACCATTCCAGAAAATGACAGTCAAATCTCTTCTTAAAAGTCTCCAGTGATGGAACATCCACAACTTCTGAAGGCAAACTGTGCCACTGGTTAATTGTTCTGTCAGGAAATTTCTCCCTAGTTCTAGCTTATTTCTTTCTATCCATTGTTTCTTGTTTTCCTTCTGGTACTTTGGAAAATATTTTGAACCCCTCTTCTTTCTGGCAGTCACTCAAATATTAGAACACTACTATCATATCACCAAAGTATTTCTTTTCTCTAGACTAGACATACCCAATTCCTGCAACTGTTCTTCATTGGTTTCAGTCTCTTCCCTCCCAATCAGGTTTGTTAATTCTTTTCTGCACTCTTTGCAGAATCTCTACATCTTTTTTATAATACTATGACCAAAACTGGGTGCGGTTTTTTAAGTGTGGTCTTACTAAGGCTTTTTAAAGCGGTACTTCATGTTATCTTGATTCCGTCCCTCCATTAATGCAACCTAGGACTGCATTGGCATTTTTGGCTGCTGCCACACACTGCTGGCTCTGTTGAGTAAGTGTAAAAATTTACCTTTTTCTATGTTTAATTTCATTTTGTTAGTGTTAAAATCTGTCAAGGTTCATCTGGATCTTGAATGTTCCTTCTGGGGTGTTGGCTATTCCTGCCAGTTTAGTGTCATCTGCAAGTTTGACGAGTTCCCCTTCTATTCCCTTATTCAAATAGTTTATGAAGATGTTGAAAAGTACTGGGACTAAAATGAAACCTTGGGGTACCCCAATGCTTACGTCCCTCCATGGAGATGTAGTTCCATTAAGTACTACATGTTTTGTCAGTCAGGTATAAATACATCAGATAATGACACTGTCTATCCCATATTTTTTTAGCTTACCAAGAAATGAGTTCTGGTCTATTTTGTCTAATGCCTTACTGAAATCCAAGTATAATATGTCCACTGCATTTCACTGGTCCATCAATTCAGTCACTTTGTCAAAAAATGAAATAACCTTTGTTCAGGATGATGTTTTTGACAAACCCGTTCTGGGTGCTGGTTATAACTTTGTTTGCCTCTAGGTGTTCATTTCTCTGTTGCATATCTCCACAAATATTGATGTCAGGATGATTGGTTTCTGGTTTTCTGGAATCTATCTTTTTTCTTTTGAAATTGGGAACCATTATCAGCTCTTTTCCAGTCTTCTGGTAGTTCCCTGGTACTCCAGAATCTTTGAAAAATATAGTTCAATGATTCTGAGATCACATCTGCTACTCCTTTAGAACTCTGGGATAATTTTGGTTCCAATAATTTGAACTCATCTAGATCAGACATGTGTTTTCTTATCATTTCTTGCTTATTTTAATTTGTATTCTACTTTCTCTGTATTTTTGATAAGCTGATCTGCATTATCTTTTTGCATGAAGACAAATACAAAAAATGAATAAAATAGCTCTGCTTTCTCTCCACTGATGATTACTTCTTTGCCATCTTCTCTCATGATTGGACCAAATGTTTCCTTGACTTTTTTTTCTTGTTTCTTATATGTTGAAAGAAACTGTATTGTTTTCGTCATTTGTTGCAAGTCTTACTTCATTTTGAGCCTTAGCTTTCCTGATTTCATCTTTGTAGATTTGGGCTATAAGATGATATTCTGCCTTAGTTATGTTTCTCTCTTTCCATTTTTTCTATTTATCCTTTTTGTCTTTCAGTTTATTAGAAAGTTCTTTGTGTAAATATACTGGTTTCTTTTGTCTTTTTTTAAATAAAGCATTTAAGTTCTTTTATGAGCACCTAGTACGTGCATTACTTTTGTAGTAGGAATCACATCAGAAATTACTTTTGATTGTGGAGGAAAATCCAGAAATCTCCCCCTCTCTGCTTTACCTACACTAATAGTGAGAAGCTTGCAAGCAAAAACAGAAATACCAACTAAGAGGCAATTCACCTCTGTTTACTTTATCTGGATGATACTGTGTTAAGACAGGTGCTAAGCTATCTAAACTCTATTCTTCTATATCCTTAAATTATGACAATGATTTTCTGGCTCTTCTTGGATATCATTTAATTCTTATGCGTCTTTAATTACTTCAAATTCAACTTGCATTTTTGCTTGCCTTCTGTCTTTCTTGTTCGTTTATTTCTATCTAATTATTTTTGACATTTTGTAGGAACATTGGAGGAACTGCTTATTGTTATGTACAATACTGTTGCCATTACACCACACATAATTCTTTGTGAGGAGCAAGTATTCACAATGAAAGAACATATCTGTTTGCTTGTTACAAAATTAAAACCAAATGCACTTCATAGTTTGCTGTTTTTAATATTTTTCACCCCAGGACTCTTACCTGGTTAAGCTCACACCACATGCTAACACCGCCATTTGCCACTTTGTCACTGAGGATGAAGTAAAGTTTATCCAAAGTAAGCCGCAGGATACAAGTTTTAGCTAATTTAGCAATTGTGCTTATCACACCTGTCAAGACAGTACATTTTACAACATACTCTCTTAATATCTCTATATAATAGAACAACTTGAGTCACAGGAACAAAAATAGAGGATGAAACTTCATTACCAAACAGGCATAATTAGAGGTTAATTTGGAAGTTGCATTAAAAATTACTGGACCCCACTTATAACCCATCACTAAAATATTAATTTATCACTTCTATAAGATTAACAAAAAAGATTTGGAGCCAAATTTATAATCAGTGCAATAGTTTTTCAGCTGTTTACCTGTGTGCAACTGTGACTGAATTTTTATAAGGTTTTATTGACAAAATTAATAAGCAATTCTTATCTCACTCAGTGTTTGCTAATCATGGAAGTATAAAAGGAGTCAGTCTTTGAGGTAACATAGTACTAATAGTCATTAAGATAGGCTGCAACTTTTGAAGTATCCCTGTAAATACCCCCCTTTTTATTTTCCCTGTATATTTTTACTTCTCTAAAGGCAGAATGAAAACATGAAATTCTTCCTGTACTACACACATTATCTGAATAATATATGGCTTGTTTCAAGCTTAGCACACTCTGGGAAGCAAATCACTGGAAAGAATATGTATGTGCTTGAATTAATCCAATTCAACTGGCAGCTATGGAACTATCATACCATTTAGCCACCTCGGTAGCGTGGAACAAACAGATGGACTGTCAAATAAATGAAACACTTTATTTTTTTTAAATCAACAGCCACGTTTCTATCTCCATTCCTAGCGGAAGGCTTGGAGGAAGCCCGCCCTTTTGATGGAAAAGCGCCGCTTTTTAAAAACTGCAAATCGGGCGGACACTCGGTCAAAGAAATCACGGAGGGGGAGGCAAAGCCGAGTGTGCTCTTTCCAATGCTTTTTCTTTCCAGCTGAACTTCAGCCTTTTTTCTCACGCTCTACTCACGAGTGAAATGATTGAGACATCCCACGTCTATAATCTTCGCTCGAAACCGCATGACAAAAACTGCTTCAGCATCAAAGCTCTCCCTCGCTTTCCTCCAATCAACCATAGAGAAAAAAGGGAGACAAGTGCACTTCCGGTTCCCGTTTTAAGCGTCTCAGTCGTTTTTATGCGGAGTCCTCCAAACTTGGCAACTTTAAGATTTGTGGACTTAAACTTCCAGAATATGCTGGCTGGGGAATTCTGGGAGTTGAAATCCACAAGTCTTGGGGACCCGTTTTTATGCAAAGTTACCGCAGAGTTATCTCGCTGCTTCTTCCTTCCTTCCTTTTCTTTTTTTTCTTTTCCCATTTGGGCCAGCGGTTTCATAATCTCATGGCCAGCCCAACGAAGTGGGAATCGGAAATGTCGCAGATCCGACAAAAGACCAATTTCTAATTCTACGAACTCTTTCCATAATTTCTTCGATCTATGGTGAAACCCGGAAGCCGAACCAAGGGGTCGCTGCCAACAATGCCTCCCCCCCCGTTTTTGTTTCACTTTCCTTTATTTTGTTTACTGGCGGTTCGGAAAGGTTGCATTTTAACGGGAAAAAAAGATGATTAGTGTCTCCCGATTTAGGACTTTTCAGGAAAGTTTTCGCCGTTCCATCTGGCGAACAGCCGCAACACAAGTTTGGGGGGTGGGGCGACTCGCAGAAAGCATTACCTAATCATGTTATGCTTACTAACAGAAAAATAAAGTTGGAAGGACCTTAGTGGTTTTCTAATCCAACCCACGCGCTCAAGCAGGAGACCCTATAGTATAGGCATAGGGCCTATTCCACATCAGACAAGTGACTGATCTCTTCTTAAGAGTCTCCACCCCACCAAGCCACGCCCACAGAACCGGTAGTTAAAAAAAAACTGAATCCCGAAACTTAAGTGGTTTCAATCTTCTGATAATCAAATTGCAAGAAAGAAGCTTGCAGAAAAAGTGGTTTATTTGCCGGTTTATTTTTAAAATCATATCTTTCTGCAGCTGTGCTTCACATACATCCTACTCTATCCCAAATCTCTGACAGGCCAGGGTAGCTTGGTTTTCACGAGGAAGATGGCACGCATCAAGAGTAAATTCTTTCATTACAAAACTTTTGTTCAATAAATGCGTATGAGCTGCGAATGTGTATAATTACTTGTGCAACCACAGAGATAACTACCAACTCTAGCTATGTTACTTTTCTCAGAAAGAAAATGTCTGTGGCCATAGAGAAATAAGATTTATTGTTTTCCTATGTGGTAATTTTTTCATGTGCTTTTCTCCCTGAAGCTATCAATAGTCACAAATAATTTAAAATTCTGTTTATTATATCTATGCTCAATTTACAACTGTTTAGTTCTCCATTTACAGTAATTCATGTAGTGATCATTTGAACTTACAACAGTACTGAAAAGAGTGACATGACCATTTCTCACACTTAAGATCATTGCAGCATCCCCATGGTCACATGATGAAATTCAGATACTTGGCAACTGGCTCATGTTTATGATGGTTGCAGTGACTTGGTGTCATGTGATCAGCTTTTGCGAGCTTCTGACAAGCAAAGTCAATAGGGAAGCCAGGTCCACTTAATAACCATGTTTACTACCTTAACTGCAGTGATTCACTTAACAGGTATAGCAAGAAAGGCTGTAAAATGGAGCAAAATCATTTAACATGTATCTTGCTTAGCAATGGAAAATTTAGGCTCAATTATGGTTGTAAGTCAAGGACCACCTGTATTTCATAATAGAATTAAGACAGAAATTCTATTACAAAATGCTATACATAATATGCTATACAGTGTATGCTATACAATAATGTAATAAGAATAGGTTAGCTTCCTAGAATGCATTTCTTCATTTTAGTTATAGAATGAGAACCTTGGCAAAATTACAATAATTTGTCATTTGGCTGCTATCATTTCATCCTTTATTAGCATGATCATCTACACAATTCTTAGATGCTCTCGGATCTCCATGCACTCTAAGCCGATAAATGCAAGTATACTTAGGATGGCCCCAGTTGTTTATCACTTTCAGCTTTATATATCTCGTCAATTCAGAAGATTCATTCTGAAAAAGAGAGAGATTTTTAATTCTGCCGTGGCTTAATTATTGTGATTAAATATAATTACAGGTAATATGTTTTTCTTGCGATACATTTGGTGTGCACAGAACACTAACATAAAACTAGCATATGTGTTCAATAGGAATAGTCCTATATTTACAACTTGCCTCAAGAACTCCCCTCCTTATTCTCCTCCCATATAATTGGAAGGAATATCAATCATGACTATTTTAAAAGATACTTGGTTTAATGCAGCTGATTTAACAAACTATTTAAAAAACCACTAGAATAAGTAAAATGCATATAGCACATAAAAAATAAAATTCATTTCTTAAGTTTTGTACTTTACATATACTTATTTTAAATTAACAGTTCCTGGTCTGAATTAAAACAGTATTTATATATATCAATTATTTCTATTATTCCTATGTAGCCCTCAACTTAAAACTGTCGCTTCGCAAGCATTCAAAATTAAAATGGACCCTCAAAAGGTACTTATGACCTAAGTCCCAGAGTTCCAACAGCTGACCCACCCCATGATCACATGACAGCATTTTGGGAACTCAGAAACTGGCCTGCATTTATAGCTGTTGCAGTTTTCTGCTGTCACATGATCTCAATTTACATTTTTACAGAACACTAACATGAAACATCTGATATCTGCCAAAACCAACTGTAGCAAACAATGGGTTCATCTGACTGTGGTTCTTAATACCCATGGTGTTTGCTTAACAACTGCTGCAAAAAAGGTTGTAAAAATTGGGTCAATCATGTGATAACCTGTTATATGATTACCTGTGATAGTGTAATAAAATAAAACATTAGAACCAAAACAATAATAATACAGAGAATGTGCACTTGTCCCCTGAATTTTCTCTGGAAATTTTTGCTTAGATTAGTTGTTTAGATTAAGACTATGAGTGTGGCTGCTGTTCTGACTTTAGGATAGAGCTATTCTATAATCCAGGAATTGCAAGAAAATAATATGTCGGAAAATCTTTTCCCCCAATCTCTCCAAATAGAGGACTTTCAACAAATGTTGAGGGATACTAATGATGGCATGATTCCATAAGGTGGTTGATCTGAAGCTTCCTAAGAACCAAGTCATATAGGCCTTTATGGGTAAAAACTAGCATTTTAAACTGAAGCCTATGGACAAACAATGTACCTCCATAACACAGGTGTTATGTGGCTATTCTCATCTGCCAATAAATAAGAATCTGTCAAAGTAAAGTTCTAATTTCTTCTTCTGCCCAGGCAAAAAAGAGGGAAATGCTCAAACCTGACATTTCACATAGACATCTTACTGTTCATTCATTTAGCACTAGATTAGGATTTAATGTCAAGAGGAATTAACCTATCCAGAGATTCCTTTTTCTTTTTTTTTAACCTTTTGGAAAATCATGATGATTATATAGCTATGCTAACTGCATAGAATACTATAATTGTCCCTTTGGTCAGCAGCAATGTTTATTAAAATTGTGTGGAAATTTCCCAACAACGTCTACATACTTTCAACTGGAATGTTTGAATTAAGAATCCTTCCATGTCATATGTAAACTGACCCAAAAAAGTTCCTTCTTCTTCTACTTCTTCTTTTAGTCCCTTTTGAAAGAAAGGATTTATTACCAACATTCATGACATCATACAGTATTCCATAACAGTAGAAGAGAAACAAAGATTTTATCTATTTTGGAATCAAATTTTATATAAGTATCAAGTCAAATTGTGGACATTTTAAAAATCATTAATATGAGATAATTCATGGATTACTGGCTATTTATTGATGACCCACCGATATCCTAATTAAAGAAGCAATTATTTATATGTACAATTATCATCAACTTAATACTCAGAAATATATATTAAAAATATTATATTTAGTTCACATATCTCAGAAACACACATAGTTTTGTTTAATCATTTTTATACTGAAAAATGCCATACAGGCTGAGTAATTATGCAGTGTCTTTGAAAGACTAATTTAGTCTGAAATGTACTAGTGTACAGTATACTATATGCATTTATGTATCCATACGTACAGAGATGTGTGCACACATACAAAGTACAGCATTTCTTCCATGACCATTGGCTTTTTCCATTATATTTATGAATTAGCTCTCTTAGAATACATAGCTTGATATTTGACTGTTATCAAATCATATAAATAAAGTGATAGCTTCTTCAATTTGTTTTGCCAATTTTATTTCAGAAAGTACTATAAGATTCACTCTAATTAATGAATTAAAGCAGTTTAGATTGTTAAATCCATCAAATTAAATTTGATTTTAATTTGTTCTCCTTCATTTAACCCATTATTAACTTTGTGTGTTAGGAAACCTCTTTTGTTTTTGTAGTTAGGTGGCAAGAAGTAATAGAACTAAGTTATTAGTATGCTACAAGCACTACATGCCAAAGTTTCCTAAGTGATTTCATATAAAGTTATACAGGATGAAGGAATTCAAGCTTTTAAAGGACTATACTTCAGCATGAGAGGATCAATTTCTATTCTATAGTACCTGAGGGCGGACAAAAAGCAATGGGTGAAAACTTAGAGGAAGACCCAACCTGGAATCTTCCACCCTATGATTCTATTATTGTGTCTATGATTGTCAAGATCTCTAAATATAAAATTTTGTGCAAAATGTGGTTTTGTATTGGTTGGATGGGTCAATTTACCATAATGTGGATTTGCGATTGCCATTTATAAAATATGAGCTATAGTTTAATATGTATATGAAGCTAATAAGTTGTGTCTAACCAACAACCATAGTTAAACAATCTGTATAATTATAGCAAGTGTTTAGTATTTTTTAGCTACTCAATTACAGTACTGGTGAAATCAAGATTGTTAATTTGAAAATTAACATATCTCTAAAATCATATATTTATTGGTTAGTTCATTAGTCTAGTGACATAATAAATAAATGTAAAATAAAATATGTGTACTATATTGGAATATAAAATTGGAACATTGGGATATAAAATATATTGGGATACATATAAAAGCATATTGGGATGTAAAAAATGTTCAGTGAAATGATCAACACAATCATCCTCTTTGTTCTGTACAGACATTTACATACTCGAAATCCGGCAGCCCGGATTGGCTAAAGCGCCACGGCCACCGGATTGGCTAAGTCACGCGGCACTGATTGTGCGTTTGGAATCGACCGCGATTGGCTGAGCCGATCGGCGGCGATTCAAAACGACCAGATTCCGCAGCACTTTCGGCAGAAAGTGCTTTTAAGCGCGTTCTTCCCCACTTTCCCCACTTGTGTTTTACCCTAATAAATGAGCTGAACCAAGTCACTGACTCGCGTCCTTTGTTCGTATGAGATATACGACACTGGCGGCGAAGGTGGGATTTTAAAACAAGTCCCACACCGCACGTGGCCCACGGAACCGCAGCCGGCAGCATGGCCAGCGGCAACGTGCCACCCGCTCCCTTCAACCAAGCTACGGAAGATTGGGAATCGTACATAGACCGATTCCTCATGTTCCTAGAGAGCAAGCAACCTCAAGGACGAACGGGCAGAGGAAAAGGGCCATCTTCCTCACACACTGCGGGCCCGCAGTGTTTAAAATGGCAAAAGCCCTCGCCAAGCCGCTCGACGTAAAGGCCATGGACTGGGCTGATCTCGAACCGCTGCTGAGGAGCCACTATGCACCCGCCGTGCCCACCCTCATCCGCCGGCACGAATTCTACCGCCGCGATCAGAAGCAAGGGGAGAGCGTCAGCAACTTTGTGGCCGACCTCAGAGACCTCGGGGGCCTGTGCGGGTTCACCGATCTCGATGAAGCCCTGCGGGACCGCGTCGTCCTCGGCCTCCGGGACCCCGTCCTGCAGAGCCGGATCACGGCAAAGGGCGACATCTCCTCGCCGACGCCCTTGCCGAAGCCACCACAGCAGAAGCGACCGGAAATCAGCGGCCCAATTGCGGCAAGCTGGCACCGCAGAGCGACCCGCCATGACCGGGCGACCGCAACCCCGAGAACCAGTCCGGATTCGACCATCGAGCAGCCGCCTCCACACATCATGGCGATCTCGAATCCCCTCCGACTCAGAAGATGACGAGGAGGACATCCACCGACTGCAGACGGGACGCGACCGGCGCGAACAACGGAACCGAAAATCAAAGTTCCAATGCGCCGGCTGCGGCAGGCGAACACCCGCGGTCGGAATGCCGGTTCTTTGATGCCATATGCCGGCATTGCGACAAGCGGGCCACATCGCCAAGGTCTGCTGTTTCAAACGGAACCACAGCCCCGCCACCAAGGCGGCAGCCCACGGAGGCGCGACAATACCAGACGCGACAACACCCCCAAGGAACCGCGACCGGGATAGCGAGAGCCGTTGGAGCCGGAAGCGAGGAGCCGCCGTTTCAACGAAAACCGCCAGCGCGAGGAAACGCACCAGACGGTCATCGTTGGCCATTCCTCCAACTGGGATGGCCGGAAGGTCCACGTGGAGGTCGCCATCGAAGACCGCCCCTGCAAAATGGAAGTCGACTCCGGATCTTACCTATCCATGGTCGCGTGGCGGGAAATTAAGCGGCTAGTACCCTCCATGAAACGGCACAAGCTGGAGAGCCAGAAGCTCATCCTCAAAGACTACCAGGGAATCGCATCCCGTGGTAGGGACCGGCACTTCAAGGTCACATTTAAAGGCGCACCGAAATACTACCCTAACCATCGTCGAACGAGACCGCCCCAGTCTCCTGGGACTTCAATGGTTCGCGCCGTTGGGACTAGAAGTGACCGGCACCAACCACGTCGCCGAGGCGGACTGGGAGGAGCAGCTCGTGCGCGAGTTCCAAGAGGTCTTCGACGGAAACCTAGGCAAGTACCGGGGCCCCCAATATCGTTCAGCCTTGACCCCACCATTGCCCCTATCCGCCTCAAACCCCGGCGAGTGCCTTTTGCCCTCCGCCCCAAAATCGATGAGCAACTAAATAAGCTCATCGAGCAGGAGTCCTCGAGCCAACGGACCATGCCCGATGGGAGACCCCTATAGTCACCCCGATAAAGCCAGATGGGTCGGTGAGAATCTGCGGGGACTATAAGGCCACCCTGAACCGTGCGCTACAACAAAGCGCCTACCCCGTCCCAGTAGTGCAACACCTTCTACACTCACTGGGGGGCAGGGTTTTCGCCAAACTCGACCTGGCCCAAGCCTATCAGCACACTGCCGGTCGACGAGGAAACCGCAGAAGCGCAGACTATAGTCACACACCGAGGGGCATTCCGCTGCAAGAGGCTCCAATTCGGAGTCAGTGTAGCCCCGGGGGTATTTCAAAGCCTAATGGAGAGGCTCCTCCGGGGCATAAAAGGGGTAGTACCCTATTTTGACGACGTGCTGGTAGCCGCGGCCGACCAGAAACAATTGGAGGGCCGCCTAAGGGAAGTACTGCAAAGATTCCAAAGTGCAGGACTAAAAGTTAAGAGGAGAAATGCCAACTGCGCACGGCACGGGCCGAATTCCTGGGGTACCTACTAGACCAGCACGGAATCCACCCCACCGAGGGCAAAATAAAAGCCGTCAAAGAAGCCCCGAAACCCAGAAACAAAACTGAGTTACAAGCATTCCTGGGGTTGATTAATTTCTACAATGTTTTCCTGCCCCAAAAGGCGACCGTGGCGGAACCGTTGCATAGGCTGCTCGACAAGGCAGCCACCTGGACGTGGGGGAGACGAGAAGAGGACGCTTTCAACAAAACCAAGGACCTTCTCACATCAGACGCTGTCCTCATCCAGTACAGCGAGACACTCCCCATCACGGTAATGTGCGACGCATCACCCTTCGGCGTAGGGCCGTCCTCAGCCACACCCTCGCCGACCGGAAAGAAGCACCCATCGCCTTTTTCTCAAGGACCCTTTCAAAACCCGAAAGAAACTACAGCCAATTGGACAAAGAGGCTCTAGCAATCGTCGCAGCCGTAAAGAAATTCCACGAATACCTTTACGGCAGGACCTTCTCCATAATCACGGACCACAAACCGCTGCTGGGAATACTGGCGGGAGACCGGGCCACCCCAGTCATACTCTCCCCAAGGATGACAAGGTGGTCCGAATTTCTTGCCGCCTACAATTACCGGCTAATCCACCGCCCCGGTAAGTCAATCCCGCACGCGGATGCCCTCAGCCGCACACCATTGCCCACCCTGAACGCTGACCCAGCACCCACCACATCCACCCTGAGCATCGAGACCTTACCCAACCTACCCGTGACCGCGTCAGACATTGCCCTAGCAACCAATAAAGACAAACGCCTGGCGCAGGTCCTAAGATGGGTGGGAAAAGGGTGGCCGGAGAAGGATGTGGACAACGAGTTCAAAGCTTACCGGAACCGACAAACTGAGCTATCAACGCAGAAAGGCTGTCTACTGTGGGGGGACAGAGTCATAGTCCCAGAAAAATTGCAAAAAGAAGTCCTGAGCATGCTGCACGAAGGGCACCCCGGCATCGTTAGGACAAAAGCCCTGGCCAGAAGTCACGCCTGGTGGCCAGGGATGGACAAGGAGATCAAAGCCTGGGTGGCCTCCTGCAAACAGTGCCAGGAATCAAGACCAAACCCCCCCGCTGCCCCGATCCTGGAATGGGAAACCCTCGGGGGCCATGGTCCCGGATCCACGAGATTTCGCGGACCAACCAGAGGACACACCTTCCTGGTAACCGTGAGACGCTTACTCCAACTGGCTGGAGGTAAGCAACATGAAGACAACTACCACAGACGCCGTCATCAGAGAACTCAGCAAGCTCTTCGCAACCCACGGCCTTCCCGATGTCATCGTGTCAGACAACGGCCCCAGTTCACCGCACTATCCTTCGAGAAATTCTTGGCAGAACGAGGATCCGACACGCATTAACGGCACCGGCGCACCGGCGGCGAACGGAAGGGGCGGAGAAAATGGTCCAATTCACAAAAAGACCATCCAAAAATCGAAACCGGGACATACAAGACAAAATAAACCGGATGCTACTAATTCAGCACATAACCCCGAACACTACGACGAACAAAAGCCCAGCGGAGCTACTAATGGGGAGGAAATTGCGATCACCGCTCGACCGCTTGCACCCCACATACAACCGGAAAGACCCCTGACTCCACCAGCAAACGCAGAACATTCGCACCGGGAGACAGGGTCTACGCAAAAACCTTACCGGGACCCCCTCTGGATACCGGCAACGATCACCCAAGCAACAGGCCCACACTCGCATTACCGCCTTCAAACTACCGACGGACGGCGTGGAAACGCCACATCGACCAATTGAGATCAAGAACCACTGCGGGAAATACAACCGACACGCAAACACCAGACACTGAAAGGAACCGGCAAAACACCAACCAAGAGGGGAGGGAAGCCCCAAAGAACAAAAAGAACAAACCCACCCAAAAAGAAACCAGCAGTACTCACCACCTGAAGAACCAGAGAGCGACCCACTCGAAGCCTCACCTGGAAGGAGCAGCCGAGCCTGCTCAACCGGCCCCGGAAGCCTGAGTGGGAGCAGCCAAGCCAGCTCAACCAGCCCGGAAAAGCCGAGCGGGAGCGGCGAAGCCAGCAGCTCGACCAACCCGGGAGACCAGGAGGGAGCGCGGCGAGAGGCCTGACTCACCCTTCCAGGCGGTTCCATCAACGAGGCGGAGAGCGACAGGAGTCCCACCCGAACCGGCCGACAGCCAGGAGACAACTGACCAGCGCAAGTCCAGTCGGAAAATACGGAGCCCGCCTACTTACGGGACTACGTCACGTGAGACCAAACCAAGAGGGAGGGGTGTTCTGTACAGACATTTACATACTCGAAATCCGGCAGCCCGGATTGGCTAAAGCGCACGGCCACCGGATTGGCTGAGTGCGCGGCACTGATTGGTCGTTTGGAATCGACCGCGGGCGATTCAAAACGACCCGATTTGCCGCAGCACTCGGCAGAAAGTGCTTTTAAGCCGCGTTTCTTCCCCACTTTCCCCACTTGTGTTTTACCCTAATAAATGAGCTGAACCAAGTCACTGACTCGCGTCCTTTGTTCGTATGAGATATACGACACTCTTGGTAGTTGATGCCAATCTGATCTAGAAAGGAATCTCTCAGTCTTAAAACAATAACCATCATAGAAATGCAAGTTGCAAGTTAACTTTTACTTTAATATAGTAAATAAGTTAGAACATGTTGCTTACATAAATAGCAAAATCTTTGGGAGCACTAGAGATCTCATCTGTGGGGGAGACTTTCTTAGATATATGTTGTATTGTAACTGCTGTTGGAATAATTTCCTTAGCTAGTCTGATAACAGTTTCAGCTTCACTTCCAGGAAAAGACCAGCAGTTTCCAAGGTGATAACTGGGCTTAAAGAGAACACAAAGAAAATTTGAAATAATTTAAGCATTCTACAGTATAAATTACATAACTCAATCAATTAAAGAGGATCTAATTATTCTTTTTGGTTTCTATAGTTTGAGATTCTGTTTAATTAATGAAGTTTATTATATGAGGTATCATATATTTTTGAATGTCACTTGGAACACTTTGAAATACTTCTACTAAAGAAAGAAAGCTTTAATAAATATTCAGGCAAATCAGAAACTTCCAAGAACTGAATCAAGACTCAGCTGTTCAAACTAATCAACTAGACTATGTGCCATATGTTAAATAAATAAACTAGAACCAAGCATAAACCAATCAAGACTTTGCACTCCAAAACTGGCAATCAGGAGGGGCCCAAAGAACCAATCAGAAAGCAGTTTGACTAAAAGCCAATCTGAATTCAAGACACTTGGCTATAAAGACTGGAGCCCAAATTGCAAAACAAAGAATAGCATTCTTCAGAGCCAGATTTAATATTCTCCCATCAGCACTCCTTCAGGGCAGGTATAAGAAAACACCAATAGCAGAATGAGTATGTATATGTGGTAAAGGAGAAGTTGAAGATATCTCACATGTTTTATTGTACTGTGAGTTATACAGAGTTTATAGGTCATTGTATATTCTCCCCTTACTAAAGAGATTGCCAGGGAGGGCAGACAATTTTTATGTAGACTTTCTCCTCCAGGATTCAAACCCAGCTATTACCCATGCAGTGGCAAAATTCTGTATTGCTGCAATGTCTACTAGAAAAAAATTGGTTACAGAATTATAGCTGTCAATTTGTGACAATTTTTGGAGTTAGAACAATCTTTGGGAAATGATATTTAAACACATACTTATTGGCTCTCCACTCATATAAATCAGGGAGTGCTCCTAACTGTTTGAGAACATGTATTTCCTTAACGGATGTTTTTATCCACTATTAATGTATTATAATGTGTCAGTATTTTTTTATATATATTGTAAATAGTGATGTCTATTGCTGGTCTAAGACCATTATAAAGTTATATTCTTCTATTCTGGAGCCCAAACAGTTGCCTTGGTTTGCATAATGTATCATTTTCCCTCTGAAGATTCTAGCCACAATTGCCTGTAAAATCTCAAGGAATCTGTTCTCCATCTTACAGTCACCGGAGCCTGAAGCCCAACATTGCCTCCCAAATACTTTATGTTTACTTATACCTGAAGAATTAAGTCTGGTGATTTCACAAACGGGAATATAATGAATGACTTCCAGGAATAGTTTCCACCAGGATAGTGGTAACTTCTAGTGGTTCTGGACTGAACAATACTGGCACCTAGAAACATTGTATTACAATTAAATATCTCATCATTTATCTATTTTAATGAAAAAATATATGGAAAAAAATCCAAGCATACGACTAATGCCATTTATCAGCAAAGAGAGTCCAGAAAATATAATCTGTTACACTTTATGTACAACAAACAAGTAGCAAATTCCTCTAATACATAATATTGGGGATGGGACAGTGGTGGGCTGCTACCAGTTCGGACTGGTTCTAGCAAATCAGGAGTTCTGGTGAGTAGTTGGCCCTGCCAATCCATCCTTTCTTGTCCTACATTTTCCTGTTTATTAGCTCAGTTGATTGGCACGGCACACAGCAGATTTCCATGCCTCATCTGCTTTAACTCACCAGCGCTGACATAGGTTAGTTTTTAAGCTTAACATGGGTGGTTTTGAATGCTGCATGCACACATGCTCACCAAACTGATTGTTAAACCAATTGGAGCCCACCAATGGGATGGGAACTGCATCTACTGTCATCAAATGAATAACAACAGATAATGTACCCTGGGGAATAAGCCATTTGCAATGTATATTTATATTTACCCAGATCACTAAAAGCCACATTAGGCTGATTTTCGTGTTATTGTTGCTTAGTTTATCATTGCAGAGATAAATCTACTAGCTGCTATATATTTTAAGTGCAATATCAGATGACAAATTATTAGCTGCATCTAAAATATATCTACTTTGGAATTTAATCTGGGTGAAATGCTATGGCTACCTAAAATAGAAAAAAACAAAAATGTTTAATGGGCTACAGTTCCCTTTTGTCTGTCATGTTTGAAGCTCCAGGATATTCCTAGAGCTTATTCTTTTAGGAGTAAGTCTATAAAAAGACAGTGGCTATGAATATTTTCTGATAAGCATTTAATAAGAAAAATTGAAACTTTCCTATCAATTTGCTACTATGTACGCTTGCACAATTTCATAGTGAATATCTTAGAACCTGCATATAAAAATGTATGCAAAAGTGCTTTTGAAGACTTTTCAGATATTGTAGGTGATATTGATACTAATAAACTGCATTTTTTTAAAAAAAGGTACAATAGTTACATGAAATACTTTGACATTTGTTTTACTTTAATAACTGAAATACACAGTTTAGTTTATATTAAATAAAGCTGTACTATATATGAATAGTAGGGATTTCCAAAATCTAGTTACATAGTTTGGAGAATAGAACTGCAAATACCTGTAGATTGGAGTGCATAATCTATCATCTGAACAATATCTTCATCCAACTTTTGTTCTAATTTTTTAAGAATTTTTTCAATATTCTGTCATGGATAAAAGATAAAATTAAAATTCATCCATTACTACATCTATAAGTTTGGAAAAATTTAGAAAAGGAGCCAGAAATGATAAAATAAATAAGAACCCAAACATTAATTGCAACTTTCCAGAAATGTTGCATCACGGTCATCACAAGTAATAAAAAATGCACACAAATACATAACAGGAAAGACCATGCATCATGCCTTCAGTCTGCTTGACTTCATTATGCTGTTGCCAGTTAACTAGGCTCAAAGTGGAAGACTAACTAAAAGAATATGAACAAGATTCCTAGCATGCCAGGATTTGATTTGGTGAATTTGGTTATATTGATTTGGCACAAATATTTCTATCAATAAAATCTTATGAAGATCTCTTACCCATTTTGTAATGCCTTTGCTTGCATATCCTTCTAGTATTTGACCAACTGTGTTATAGGCAATATTGTTCATAGTCAGTTTTAGATCTTGAAGTTGTATTTGCAGGTTTTGTTTCTGCTGCTTCAGAAATTGGATTTCAAGTGCCTTTGATTGTAAAATGTAATTAGCTTTCCTAGGGAAAATAATAAAGGGAAATGATACATAGTACTGTTCTTCATATTCTTTACTAAGTCTATAATAATTTCATTTCAGAAACTATGGAAATATAGTAATGACAATTCTGAAAATTTAGAAAACACATTTTACCTCTATATTGCATTGATATGATTGCATCATAAGAATGACGAATCTTGATCCGTGTCTTAACATAGTATTCATTTAAGTTGTTCATTGAACAACTTGGAATCCATTTACAGAGAAACAAACAAGTTGTGCTTTATTTCATGCTGTTTTTTCAATCCAACTATAGCCTCAGAAACACCCAGCTGTTTTACAGTTAAATAGGCAGATTAGAGCAGGCAACTTCAGCCAGTGGAAACAAGCCAATAATATACTGAAATCATCCATTAAGCAGTACCACAATGGCACTTGTCACACTGAGGAATAAGGCAGAAAGGGGGGAAATGATTTTCTAATAATCACCGCATTGGTATGAGGCTAATATGACCAATATGTCATTCTTGGTTACATTTTTACAACATTTTTACACTGCTGTTTCATAAGCAGAAGTAGAAATACTTGCAAATTATCAGCATAAAATAATTTTGATGTTTTCTTACTTTAAGGATCTCAGGTCTTTGATTCCACCCTATATATCAAGGAAAAAATAAATAATTCCAAATTAAAATATGCATATTGTTCATTTTAAATTGCAAGTACGGAGTATAATTGATGAGCTTCTCATACTCCTTGTTACATCAAAGCAATATCCTATGAACAAGCCTACTTAAATAACTTGGGAGCAATTACCACTATAGAATTGTTTATTATGGACAGAGCTGGACCAAATTGAATATATTAACATTTTAATTATGTGGGAGAGCATAAATGATAATTGGCGATGAATACATTCAATCCTTTACCAAGAGATGAATTTTAAAACTGAGTTCAGCTCATCAAATTTTGGCCACAGCATGGAACTGGTTCGCCATTGTCTTCTTATGGTTTTCCAGTTTAGCATACAGGCCAATATACCCTAGAAGCAATCCTTCCAAGTACTTAGGAGTTGATCTTCCTAATAACCAGGATCGGCTAATCACAAAGATGCTTTTTTCAAGAGGCAACTTTTGGGTTTTTCTTTGAAGACATTTCACATCTCGTCCAAGAAATTTTTTTAGCTTGGATGAGAAATGAAATGTTTTCTAAGAAAAACCTAGTTGCTTCTTGAAAAAGCACCTTTGGCACAACCATGACCTGGATGACTGAGTATCTCCAGACATTCAGGATAAGCTAATAATTTTATTTTCTGATACTCAAATTTTTAAGCAAGTGTTTGCATATTCTTACAATCCAAAATTATGGTTCACGCCAATGAAGACCAGATATAATTCCCTCCCAACACACTGAATGTTTTCAAAATTTCTCTAAAGAAATTCCCAAATGTTAATTGATCTAGCAATAAACATTTAACTTAATTTTTTAAATACGATTGATATGCCTACTTGTTCACCTTTAATATTCATCTGATTAAAAAAGAAGTCTGATAAAAATGTTCCTGACGTTAACTTCATAGCCTTTAAATAGATACAAAATCATAAAAATAGCAGCAACGTTAGTTTGAATATCATAATGTTGAAAGGCTGGAAAATGCCTTTCTTCTGAGGGCTCAGTTTTCCTGCTGGGAGGGCTCCAGTGCAAGGACACAGACAACTGCTTGGAAGCTGGTTTATTTTTCAGGAAGGCAAGAGATAGCAAGAAGTCTGCGTTCCTGGGGCTAGCCATCTTTGTATAATAAACCCCTGATTTTTATACCTTTTCTCCTTTTGTGTGTGTATGCTTGTGTTTGTATTTCTTAATGTTTTAAATCCTGTCAGGGGTTGTCTTCATTTCCGCCAGAGGGTAAACTCCGCGGGGTGGTTTGATTGGATTATCAGTTTTACCCTAATGTTTTCTTATATTTGTTTTGTGGCAATCCCCTGTCTGCTATGGAATTTATTTCGTGTCTTTTGTCTATTTGTTTTGCTGATTTGGCATGACCTGTTGTTTGTAAGGGATTTCTTTTTCTTGTTTCCCTAGCTTTCTTAATTACTTGGCTTTTGTCTAGGGGGCTTCTTTCAATACCTTTTATTAAATCTCTTTTCCTATGCAAGTTTGCTTTATGGCTGGCCGGATGTTCCCTTTGGGCTTTTCCTGCTTGGGTGTCACCACTGTCCTCATGAAGTTCCCTTTCCACAATAATATTAAGTAATGCACCCTAATGCCTCTAAGTCAGGAATGGCCAATTCTGGATTGGGGGCTGTGCTGGTTGAGCAGTGACACAAAGTGTGGGCACATATGATACAAGCAAACCCACAATTTTCTCCTTTCTTCCCAGGATGCTGGGGAGAGTGTTCTCCCTTGTTTATCTTCATCAAGGCTATCCTAATAATTGTTACATTTGCCTTTTGAAAAATAATAGGAAATGATAGTGATTTTTAGCATTTGTAGTACCCAGAGTTGGCAATGTGATTGGTAGGCCTCTGAGAGCTGGAAAAAATCAGCTGCTGAAGCCCACTGCCTGTGATCCAAACTAATAGTGAAAATACCGGACTATGTATGAAAGCAAATTGGGTGACCCTGGACCAGTCACTCTCTCTCAGTTCCAGGAACACAGCAATATCAAACCACTTTTAGGAACTACTGCCTAAGAATCTGCAAAATCTTCTTCAGGTAGCTGCTAGGAGTCAATCTTACTCAAAAGAAAAAGAAAAATGCATTGTGAGAATTGCAAATAATTCTTGTTATAGATAACTATAATGCATACAAAAGTGTACACATTTTGGATCTGCTGGTAAAAAGATTGCTGAATAATTATATCAATAATAGAAAATCACCTGGATGAGATCACAAATGGAGCAGTCTTTCCACCCATCTCCAGACAGCCAGGTTCCATCAAACAGTCCCAGGTAAGTAGCACCTATTAAAAATGTTTTTTAAACTTTCTATTTAAAATAGTTGATTTCAACTTTCCTCTGCAACAAATTAAGTTTTGTATCACATACCTATTTCAGCTGAAATCTAAAATGGGTAAATTATCTAATTTAAATTATTCATATTATTTTATCAATATTTTTAAATTTTTTTTTCCAGAAATGACCATTTATAATAAAGATTCCAAACAAAAAAGCCGAAGAGATGTTGCAGATTCAATTGCCTATGGTATAAGAATTAGTAATCTAAGGGCGTATGTTTTTCCCTGAAGTCTTGCCTTCAGAGAATAAAAAGTCCTGATATAACTGTCCAAGATTGGATCGGGTCACTCTCTCTCTGTCTCTCTCTCTCTCTCACACACACACACATACACACACACAGTTGGATCAGATCTCTCTGTTGCTCGCACTCGTCCTCTATCTTGCCCCCCCTCTATCTTCCCCCCCAAAAGCAGCAGTGACGGTGCTTAAGTTCCTGTTGAGCCAGGCACTTCTCACTTGACTGCTTTTCCTTTTTTTTCTCCCTGCTCCTCCTCCTCTTCCTTCAGAGAACAGCTGTTAATATCTTACCCTATTAATATATCTTCTTTGTCTTGTTGGTAAAGCTTCACCTGCTTTAGGCAGGCTTATAAAGTCTGCCAGTGGTGATCCTCGCTTGGAAATGCTTAAGGAGAATTAGGAGCTTGAGATAGTTGATATTCTCATCTCTGCTGCAGGTAAAGCTGTCAGAAAGACTTTTGGGAAGGTATGCAATGTCTTCTCTCAGCCTCTCTGGCATTAATGAGAGATGTTGCTCTCCTGCTCAGGGGAGGCAAAGCCTCTCATTTTGTACACATCATCCGCTGCTGGTGGGTACACACTTATGGGCGGCATGGCAGGTCCATGCTGGGTGTGGAAGTTCTGCTGCTAGCTCAGTTTTTATGAGCCATGGGTTTTTTATTTTTTTATTTGCTACAGGGAGCTACCGAAATGGGAAGTGCGCCTCTGCCTGCATAACTAGGGGGAGACTTTCCGCCCCACAAAAAACAATGGCTCGAAAGCAGTTCCTCAGCTACCCCCTCCAATTCCCCTGCTGCCTTCCCCAAACACACCCCCCCTGCATTGCAAACATGGTGTACTATTTGACTGGAAATGCCTAGAATGCAATAAAGCCTACCCACTCACCTCCCGCTGACAGGCTGGCTAATGGTGTGAGATGAGAGGTAGAGAAACAGGAGGGGAGTCAAGCAGATAGTAACCCTCCAAAAGAAGTGGGCTGAGGGAAAGTACATGTGCTATGGCATGCTGCAGATGTCCCTCGCTCGACCCTTTGCCTTGCTTCCCTCCTCCCACTGTCTCCTCAGTGTTTGGTTAGTCACTCTCGCTCTCGCTCTCCAGTCTAGCTTGACGCAGGTGGCAGTTCATGTTTGCCCCTTGCAAGCCCACTGTTGGTGAAGTGGGGTGCTGTGAGGGCTGTCTTTTTGCCTAGGATTGTCCAGCTGTCGGGTGGAAAATGGCCTCCTCCCCAGGCCTCCATCCATATTCTTCCCGACAGCTGGACAAACCTAGGCAAAAAGACAGGCCTCTCTGCTTTTCTCATCTCCATGGGTTCAGACGGATATTCAAGAGACTGGAGCAGGAAAAAGCCAGCAAGTAGGGTGGGTGTGACATGTGCTTTAACTACATCTTCAAAAGCAACTTGCCAAGAGTCTGCCGATGCTCACTCATCCGGCTGTCATTTCCATGTTGTAAATGAATAGGCCATTGCTAAGGCACCAGGGCCTTACTGCTGCCATCCACCTGCTGAGGCTACAAGCTCCTGCTTCCAGAGCAGTTCTCTGGCCAGCAGTCGCTATCACTGCAGTTCCTGAAGGTCGCCATGGCGTCACTTCAATTGCTTCCCTGTGCTGGGAGAGCAAGGTGGCCACCCAGGAAGGCCTTGCTTTCCACAGTGTCATAAGAGGCTGCCTGGCTGGAGAGGAAGAGCACAAGGCCTCTCTGGGCTCACCCAGTGCCACAGCCCACCATGCAGGCTGATAGCCGATGACCCAAGTGGGAGATTGAACAGATTCCACACCAACTTAATCAGTGGTGGGATTCAAATAATTTAACAACTGGTTCTCTGCCCTAATGACTGCTGTGTAGGCATGACTAGGTGAGCATGGCCAAGTTGATGTCACTCAATTGAGGGGCACTCGCCTGGCCTCCCCTCGCCCCTCCCCTCCCAGCTGCTCCTTGCCTCGTCTTGCATGTTATGGTGACAGAGGAAGCATTTTCAAAGTGATCTTCTCTTCAATACTAGCCAATAAGATGAGATTTTGCTATCAGAAGACCTGATGTACATTTCCAAGTATTGTTTATCACCATTCTCTTGGTAAGACTGAATGGAGAGATTGATAAATAATAACAAAGTTGGAAGGGACCTTGGAGGTTTTCTAATCCAAGCCCTGCTCAAGCATGAGATCCTATACCAGTGGTGGCTAACCTTTTTGGGCTCCTGTGCCAAAATTGCGAGTGCGCCAGCACGCCCATACTCTTGTGCAGGCACCCAGAATGCAATGTGCGCCTCCTCCCCACACCCCCTTCCATTGCACATGCAATCCCCACCCCCACCCCCTTACCTGCACTGCGCAGATGAATTATAGGCCCATTTCATCACTTCCGGTATTACAGGAAGTGATGCAACGGACCTATAATTCGGCCTGAGAAGCCTTGCAGAGGCTTTTTCCAAGCCTCTGGGAGGCAGAAAAAGGCCTCAAACCAACTGGAAAAAAAATCAGCTATGAGGCGCGGGCATGCGCAGTGAGGTAAGTTTGCCTGTGGTTCACATGCCAGCACAAATGGCTCTGTATGCCACTTGTGGCATGCGTGCCATAGGTTCACCATCACAGCCCTATACCCTATACTATTATGGACAAATTTCTTCTTAAAAACCTCCAGTGATGGTGTACCCCATCTTCTGAAGACATCCCATTCCTGGGATTAATTGTTCTCACTGTTAGGAAATTTCTTATTTCTAGGTTGGATCTGTTTGATAAGTTTCCATCTCACAGATCTTCTCACAGTTACTTCCAGTTGAGCTAGGCAACACCTATTCTATACTTGGGTATTTGGTTTTTTTCTTGCCTAAGAGTAAAATCTTACTTTACTCTCCATTAAATTGCATTTTTGGTGAGAAATGATGTACTACAGTGGCATTTAGATTACAATGATTTTTGCAAAATGTACTAAAGCTTGAAGAATATATCTCTGCTTATATTGATAAAGATTATTATTTTTGAACATTAAAGTATATAGCCAAGCAAATATTTCCAACCCATTGTAAATAAAAACACATTTGGAGCCGCCCAGGAAAATGCAAAAACACATTTTCACAGTGGCAGCGCGCGCTTAACTGAAGCACATGGGCTAGTGAGGGGTGGCTAGCAGAGGGGCAATGTGGGTGGTGTAGCCTCATGCTCCTTGGTCTCCCCCCACCCCTCCACTGGCAGGTGAGGCCCAGCAGCTCCGGAGAATCTGGGTGGGAGGTGAGATGTGGGCTGTGGGGAAGCTGTGCAGTGACAGTTCAGCCCTGGCTCACCGCATCTAGCCTCACTTTCGTTGCCAGCAGTTTAGACATTAATAGCTGTGTGTTGCGTTATTTTGAGGGGACAGCACATTTACACTGTTATACAAGCTGTATACTCATTACTTTATATTATAGCCACGTGTCACTTCTTCTGTGTTGTCACAGATATACTTAAATATTTACAAAATGTGAGATCTATTCACTTCTGTGATATTCTGTATGATGTTAAAATGATATAACATAATATGATATAATAAATATAATACAATATAAATCTAAATATAATTATAAGCTTACCAAAAAGCAACAGGAATAGGGTCCCCCAAACAACAATTTTCTGAGTATAGCTCCCACTAAAAACAACAGAAAACAACAAGAAAAATCAAGAATTAATCTCACAATTATTTAGTCTCAAGTTCTTAAAATACCATTCTGATATTCACCTTAATCTTCTGTTTACTTAATTGGTTCTATAGGATACAGTTTCCAGAATAAAAAGATCCAAGAAACTGCTACATGTAGTCCTCAACCTACAACCACAACTAACCGCAAAATTTCCATTGCTAATGAGATGTTGTTAAGTGAATTTTGTCCCATTTTACAATCCTTTTTGCTACAGTTGTTAAATGAATCACTGCAGTTGTAAGTTAGTAATACAGTGGTTCAGTGAATCTTGTGTCCCCATTGACTTTGCTTGTCAGAATCTTGCAAAAGGTTATCATATGATCACAGGACACTGCAACCAATATAAATATGAGCCAGTTGTCAAGCATCCAAATTTTGATCATGTGATCAGGAGGATGCTGCAATGGTTGCATGAAAATTTATCATAAGTAACTTTTTTCAGTGCCATTATAACTTGGCACTGTTGACAGTGGTCACTAAACAAATTGTTTCAAGTTGAGGACTACCTGTACATAAACAGGTGGCTGCAACTATCACTGATATCTGTGAAAAAATCTATTGCTCTGCCTTTCAGCATCACAGGAAAACTGTTAGAAAGAAAATCAAAAGTCCCCATTATCTATTGCATGTGATCTTGTATTCATTTTAAACGAGAAGCAGTTCAATTACTTAAATGTTATAACTCATCCACATTCTCTGAATAAATTTTGGTAAAGAGACTCTGGTAATCGTAATGCATTTGGAAAGAATCTTTGCTTACTTGCAGCTGCCCAAAGCTGACAAGTTTTAGGTTTTATTACAAAATTAAATTTTACTTTAGCTGAATGTTTAAATCAGAAATAAACTTTTATAATAAGGATTACTATACCTGAGTAAAAATATGTTTACTGTTTTCTAGTGATTATCTAGATTTCTTTATGACCTGCATCTGATAGCTTTATTTTAAAAATCTGGCTCTATGTGTTCATGAAGATGTGTGCCACCAATATAACATCTTTGCACCAATTGCTAATTAAGATAAAAAGGAATTATGAATTCTTTAGAGCACTATTTCCCAATTGTGGAAACTTCCTGAATTTCAGCTCCCAAAGGTCTCTCCAAGAGCAAAGTGTCAGGATTCCAAGTAACACCTCCAACCACGTATGACTCCAAGGCCAGCAATTCGTCAAAGTTTCATTTTATTAGAGATGCCATATTGGCACATCTGGGGAAACCCGAATCTCAAAGTCCTCAGGTTTTCCTCATCCAAAGGAAAATCCAAGTCCCTTCCCCTGTACCTACCTGTCCATCACATGGTCCAATCAATCCACCAACCCAACTGGAGATGTTCCCCAGTCATGCCTCTCCAAGTGCAGGCTGAACATCCTTGACTCCCAGAAAAAAGAATATTATGACTATATATCTCCACCAACTCCATTCAACCCCCCTCCTGTTTTTCCACACTAACTGTGTCAGCCCTGAAGATCCAAAGAAAAAGATGGCCTCCAGGGCTGACACAAAGTTCTTGTGCAAAGCAACAAATACAGGTATTCAGGCTTATTGGGCTTTCTTCGTAGTGGAAAACTATGTAACTCTACTGATATTTTAAAAGGCCCAATTGGTACCTTTTTGGTTTTTACATTCCAAAGTATAATTTTAAAACAGCATAAAAATTGTTATGTTAAAAGCAAAGCTCAGCCTCCATAATCCATTTCCCTTGAATTCCACACAGATGTTTACAGCTATTCTTACTTTAAAAAAAAAAAGTGGCAGTGGCCCAATGCTTTCTTTGTATATGTGTACTTCCATACTTTCTTGTACTTATGTATTTCAGAAAGATCTGAAGAACATCAATCTTAAATGGAATGCTGCAGAGACTGTAGCTGCGGATCAAAAACTATGAAGTACACTTGCAGCCCAATGTGCTTAGCACAGGACGTGATAATAATAATACGCATTTCCTGCCTTAGCAGTCATTTCTTTGAATATTCATGATTCACAAATTGTTCATTGGAGCCAGCTGGACCAGAAATGTTCAGTACTTATGTACTAGGGTAGCTATCTAGCATAAGTTTTGGCATGCTTGAAAGCACAATGGTGACCACTAATGAAAACTTTCCTCTAATATAAAAAAGCAAATCCCAATTGCTGTCCATACAGATCTCTCCTTACTACTAGGTGATACCAATCCATTCATCCTTAATTGTGAAAAAAACTGTGACTATTCACTTATAGTGATAACGTTAACTGCTTAGTCTTATTTGCTTAGAAAATGATAATATATGTTTCAAAGAAACTCTAAGAAACTCTTTCCTTTCAAAAATCAAATAGCATGGAATATAAATAAATATCCTTAAATTATATTCAGATTTATTCTAGATAGCATTTTTATTAATATTCAAAGAAAATGCAAATTAGTTCTGAAATTACTACTGATGTGATTTTTGGATTTCCAATAGTAGAGGTGAAAATAGGACTTGAAAAATAAGTTTGCAAACAAATGCATATTTAAAAAAATTAAAACTACTGGATAGTCATAATTTATTCTTCAAAAAGATTCTTGATCCACTTTACCTTGATATAAAGGAGAAGAATTTTTTCGCTAAGCAGAATGGAGTTATTAGGCTTAGAACTATCAAATTATAGATGAGTCTGAGCATACTTCCTGGAAAAATACATAGAAGGATACAATCAAACAATACTATATATGATTAGAATAACCTCAAAATACATGAAAGTTCTACGTGGTTAATTTTTTCCTGAATTATTTAGTCAGACTTATTTAGTGTACAAAGTTTCTTTGCTAGAGCACAATAACTTAAGTTTTGAAGGAAAACTAATTTTACTTATTTGTTTAGAACAAATTTTGGATGCCCATGTTAAGCAGCACTGGACAGCTTACAAGCAATACACAATAGAAAATCAGCATGATAAAACTCCTACAAACAAATAAAAAATATAATTAAAAATAGTAGTAAAACAATAACTAAGGGACCACATAACTAGCTCACAACATTATAACACATATTCAGCTTGTCTAAGTTCTTTAGACAAGCGGAGGAGATTGTGCTTCCCCAGAGAGATCCAGTGTTCAATCTGCACTCAATCACTCAAGTCCCTGTCATCTCATGCGTGGACTACTGTAATTCATTTTACATGGGCTACCCTTGAAAAGAATCCAGAAGTTCACTTGGTGCAGAACACAACTGCACTGGCTGCCAGCGTGCTTCCAGGTCCAATTCAACGTGTGGGTTATTACCTTTAAAGCCTTCATAGCATAGGTCCAGCCTCTTTGAGAAATTGGCTGAGACTGATGGGATTACCCTCCCACATGTGTTGGCAGAAGGGGCATGCAACAGACCTTGTCAGCTGAGGAATTTCAGCTAAAGAAATGCCTTAATTGCCATGGCTCCTCCATCTTGTCTCAAGATCAGATCCAATCCCACTCTTTTCACCTTCCAAAAGGCCTTGAAGACATGGTTATGCCAACTAGCTTGGGGTCCTAATGGGTGTATGGCACTTTGGAGGTGGCTAATAGAATAAAGAACATCTCACTTCCTGTGTGCACTTTGCTCCTTCTATCTCCATCTTTCTTAGTTTTATTTTAATTGATTCTTTAAATTAAAGACATTTATTTATTGTTTGATTTTTTAAATTCTGCATTGATTCAATACCTATGAACCACCTAGAGTCACTTTGGGCAAAATGGGTGGCATACTATTTTGATAAATAAACAATCAACAAACAAACATGGCTTTAACTGCATAACAAACTATTTCATTAACATATAATAAAACTCAGCAGTGTTTATTAGATAGTTTACAGAATTCAAAAAATAAGGCAATATAGAAGCAATCACAAGCAGTTTCCTGTCAGTGATTCAACACAATAATCTATTGAACAGAACTTGCTATATGAAAATGCTCCATGAAAGACATGTGGCCCACATATTAACCATAGGCCACATGTGATCACTGTTGATATTAGGAGATGGACAAATATCTCATAAGCATTAAAGTTAAATTTACTCTGGCATGTAGAGGCCAATACAGTACTCATATAATACAACATCAACAATAAAATCATCCAAATGCCAGAAGAAAACCAACAAAAGACAATCAATCTGCCACTCTCATTATCCTAATATACATCAATGCTGTGACAGAGAAATATGCTTCCTAGTTCTTATTAAGTGATGTTACTTATGGATGAGATTTAGAGCATGCTAACTTGGCCCAGTTTTTTGGAAGGGCAAGCACAAAAGTCATTCTTGACCTTTCCCACAGAATATTTCAAATTCTAGCATAAATACAGATGTTAATTAAATTGGCTTAGTAATTTTGTTTTTTTCTTTTGTATTTTTTATTGATAAGCAAAACTTTTTTGTCAAAGTTAATTCAACCTTTGTTTCGGTTCATAAATCTACCACTTGTAGTAGATTCATCAATTTCAAAAAATTAGTTCCATTATTTTCAGTGAAACCAATCTTAAGAAAAAAGGCTGGATCCAAATTATAAGAACTTACTTTTGGCTGGGCATGGAAATTGTGCATTTTTTCGATTATGACTGAAGAGAGGATGGCTGTCCATACAGCTGCAAGATAATTTTTGTCCTTGACGTAAACTATGGAATGAATGAAACTTTATATTGCAAAAGAATACAAAAGCATAAGGTTTTCCGGATTAATCAGACTGAAAAAAATATACTTAATTCAGCATTTGGGGGGGAAGAACATATATAACTTATGAAGCATCTAAGATTACATAAAGATTATGATCGGTTATTGCTTGTCTTTAGTCTCTACCTTTCAAAAATACTGCTTTTGTACATGAGAGCTGTAACAAACCCAGTATACATCAAAGAACACGTAATTAAATGAATATACACAGATACTTCCTGTTGAAAGTCTATATCAGTGATGTCAAACTGGATTTCTTCAAGGGTTGGACCAGCATCTGAGTTTTCTTCCACGGACCAGCTTGTGGGGGGAGAGACGGGACGGACGCCTCCTGCACCACCCTGCCATCCAAAACTGGGTGCGGGTTAGGGTTGGGCTCTGCCCCTAGTGCAGCCCATTTGGCCAGCAAAGTGCTGTAGGAGGCTGTCCTAGCTAAAAATGCTGCCTTTGGTCCGATCTAACTATAGTATATAAAATCATACATTGCAATGTCCTACCTGTCAATGAATACTTCAGCTTCAACCATAACAATACAAGAGCAGACAATAGATACAAACTCGAGGTTAATCACACCAAACTTGATTGCAGGAAATACGACTTCAGCAACAGAGTGGTCAATGTCTGGAATACTCTACCTGACTCTGTGGTTTCTTCCCCAAACCCCCAAAACTTTAACCTTAGACTGTCTACTATTGACCTCACCCCCTTTTCTTATAGGTATCCATGTATTCATAACTATGTTTTTACTTATACCTATTATTTTGTAAGCAATTGACAAAAATAAATAAATAAAAAATAAATAAAAAATGCAGTGTGCGGGGGCCATGTGCAGGCCCCCCCATGCCCCATTTTGGCTGCCAGAGGCACCACGGGTCAGTCCTTTGCTACTTCCAGGCTGGCACTGTGGGTCAGATGTAAGTCTTCAGTTTGACACCCCTGGTTTATATTGTCAGATATTTAGAGTTTCCTGCATCCATATTCAGTCTCATGCCTGATTTCTATGTAGACTGAAATCAGAATATATATGATTAAATGACCCAATTACCTGATTCTTCAGTTTGATTTTTTTTCATCAAACAATTGTTTTACCTCCTTAGCAATATATTGTTTAAATGAAATCTTTACTTCTTTTCTTTTTTGCAATATCTGATAAAAATTAAGGTCTTTCCTATGCTGTGAAGATTTAAGATTTAAAGAAATTACTCTCCCAAAGTATACTTAAGAGATTCCTTCATTAAAGTAATTAATTAAATCCTATTATAAATTGTTTTAGAGGAAATTATTACTAATGTTTCTCTACAATAACTAGCTTTCATATAGAATCACTAGATACTTTAATAACTTTCAATACCATCAGCAACAGTACATTTTTGGATTATCTGAAATACTGATTCTGATTTTGAGCCAATCTCTCAATAGCCTTGCCAGCAGACTGCATTCCAACACTGAGTAACTATATCAGGAATCCTCAAATTCATTGTCATATCAAGCCCTTAATTTTGGTCCTGTTCTTGTTCTTTGAGGAATTTGCATGCTTCGGAGTTCTGCTTTCTATAGGTGAATTACTTGGAACGCTGACACTGGCCTCATGACCATGGAAATGACCATTGATGGGAAGGCAACAGTGGTCCATAACATCATGCTGGCCACATGACCATGGACAGCATTGGCTCAATGGCTTTGAAATGGAGATGAGCATCTCTCCCTTAGCAATGACTAGCTGAGTAAAATTCACAGGGCCTCCTTAGGTACAGTATAGATTTAAAGTTCCCTATATGTAACAGATAATCATACAGTCATTTTCTATTTTAACTTCTATTTGTGGCATATCACTGTAGCTAGTTTCACACATATTACTAAGACATAAGTCAAAACAATTAATACTATTTATTGTTTGTTGAGAAGTATTTCTGGATTCGTCTTTTTATTGGGTGTCAGAGATGAAGCTTCAGGCAGATGTAGTCTGTACACTAGCTTATTGAAAACTACATTCACAAGGTACTGATTGATATCACTATTCAGGGGTTCAAGTTTCATCCAAAATCTTAAGAGACCTTTCAATTTCTTCTGTACATTTTTATAGAAAATTATTCTTACCATATTGTTATATAAGACGTTCCATTTAATTTGTTTAAAACAACCAGCATCTATACATATCTATTGAATTACAGTATATTGGTGTAAATTCTTGAATGAGCGCACGTTTCAGCACACTGAATTTAACAAAGCAGATGTTGCAATATTCATTTCAAAATTAATTTAGAAAACTGATTACATAAAAAAAAATTGGAAGGTACTTTGAAGATCTCGCAGTCCAACCCCCTAATCAAGCAAGAGGCCTTATACCATTCTCGACAGATGGTTGTCCAATCTATTGTTAAAATCTCTAGTAATGGAGCACCCACAACTTTTGGAGACAAGCCATTTCACTGATTAATTGTTTTGTCAGGAAATTTTTCCTTAGTTCAAGGTTGGATTTCTCCTTGATAGGTTTCTATCCGTTACTTCCTGTCTTAGCCTTAGTTGCTTTAGGGAATAGGTTGAGCCCCTCTTCTGTTATAGCCCCTCAGATAGTTTTAGTTGGTATATATTTAAATTGCTGTTTTCATTAGGATGAATAACCATGGTGTGTAAGGAGAAAACCATTAGTCAGAAAATTAAATTACCAAATAGAGATTTGGGTAGTACATGTATGTAACAAACTAAGGTGAATACGGATTTTTAAAATCATTTTGTTTGGCATGCTATCCTAAGAGTTTCGAAAAATAAAACTCTCACTTAAAATGCTTCTTTGGTTATCATTCCAAAAAGCTTTCTTTAGAAAAACAATGATAATAAGACCAATCTGATAGACTTGTAATGAAATAATATATTTTTGTTCAAGATGAACCTAGATTAAGAGGAAAGAAGGAAACAAAAGGGTATGTTCATCTATCTACAATTAAAAGAAATATTTAATTTATGTAAGAAAAATCATGGTTTTGAATTTGCATCACGTGAATTTGAAATTGCACAAGGATAAATTTTCTGAAAGTCAATACAATTAATGAAGGGAATAGCATGCCTTCTGGAGGTATGGGTGCTCTGTCACTAGAGATTCTCAAAAATAGACCGAACAACTTTGAATGTGATAGCATAAGTCTCCTTTGTTGAGCAGGGGGTGGGATTAGAAGACCCCTGAAGTCCCTTCCAGCTCTATGATTCTATATTATTACAAAGGTTTATAAAATGTTGAAACTGAGTATGTTAAAGACTGAAATGGGCAAAGAATTATAATAATATGATTGAACAATGGGAAAATATGTGGACAAATGGGCTGAAGTTTACATTGGGATTTAATCTGAAATAAATTGCTATCAAAAAAGTTATCATTGGTATTCAATGCCCGCAAAATTCTTAAAGATGTATAATGGAATTTCAAATATATTCTGGTGATGCAACTGTAAATACTACTTTTTATCATCAATAGTGGACTGCATCGAAACAAAGAAATATTAGGACGTGATTTTATTTTAATTCAGAAGCTTCTTAAAATAAATATGAAACAGAAACCAGCAGTTTTCATTTTGGTTTAATGAATAACTTGACAGTGGTGAGAATCTTACATGCAAAAAAGATAGAATACATTAATCCACACATTAGAATAGTGATGGCGAACCTATGGCACATGTGCCAAAAGTGGCACTCAGAGCCATCTCTCTAGACATGCCAGCCATCGCCCATTACTCTTCTGGGTTTCGACATGCTGGCCAGCTGGACTTCACATGTGCATACACACCAAAAACCAGAAGAGCAGCCACCCAATGCGCATGTACATGCTGGGAAGATGATCTTCTGGTTCCCAGAGCATGCATGCGCACCAACCACCTGATCTTTTGGCTTCTGGAGCACATCTGGCATGAAGACTCTCTGGCTGGTGCACATGCATGCCAGAAACTAGAAGATCATCTTCCCAGCAGAGCTGCCAGCCAGGCACTCTGGACTGTGGACACACGTCAGTGCTGCTGGCTGGTGGGCTGGGGCCATGGAAGAAGTCCGCTTGGGCGGGGAGGAAGGAAAGCCCCAGCCCACCCGTTCTGGCCAGCAGCTCTGTTCCCCTTGCTCTTCAGGGTTCTGGCGCACTGGCCATCTCAGACATGGGGCAACTGACCACCCAGACAGCAAACGCTGCCCTGCCCGCTGCTCCTGCCACCACTGGGGGCAAGAGGGTGATGGTAGTTCACACACACACAGCCCCACCTCCCCAAAAGAGCAGCACCAGCAGGCACAGGGAGAAAGACAGGAGAGAGAACCGCCATGCTGGGGCTGATGGGCAGGCAGTGGTGCACACGTGCAGCCCTGTCTCCCCAAAAGAGCAGCAGCAGCAAGCACAGGGTGAGAGACAGGAGCAAGAAGCACTGCCACCCTTTCACCCCAGCAGCAGTAGGAGCAGCAGGCAGGGCAGCCTTTGCTGGCTGGGAGGTCAACTGCCCCACTCGCTGGTTCTGCTGCTGCCAAGGGCGAAATGGCGGCAGAGGTTCTTGCTCTTGTCTCGCACCCTGTTGTGGCTGCCATTGCTGCTCTTCTGGGGAGGCAGGACTGTGCAGGAGCTGACTCCACATGGGAGAAAAGTCTGTCTGGCACTAGGGTAAGAGGTGCACTGGCCAGGAAGCAATCACACTCCCTTGGCAGAAGTAAGGGGAGGTTCCGCTGGCTTGTTCTCAGTGGTGGCCTGGAGAGGGGCGCTTCATTCCAGCCCACATGCTGGCTCCCCAACCCAAGGCATTCCCTGCCCACCTTTCTTTCCCTGTGGCTGTGGAACTGGGTCATCGGTGGGGATGTCCCACCCTCCCAATTAGGACCAGGGGGTGGGGCAGGGAAGAACGAGGACCCCCTCAAAAGGCCAGATGGAGCCGGCGCATGTGCAATGGCCAGCTGGCCTTTGTGCGTGCATGTGCACCAGAAACCAGAAGACCAGGCGCACCAGAAACCAGAAGGTCACCTGTTCTTTTGGTTTCTGGAATGCAGGTGCGCATATGCTCGCGCTCCCCTTTTGGCACTCAGTGCTGAAAAGATTTGCCAACACTGCACTAGGAGAATGGATGGCAAAGGATATGGAGTTGTAGCTGTAACATTTTTTGTAGTCTACTATGTTGAGGTAATTCCCCGTTAGGAGAATGAGCGCATATAGGGAGATGTATTTGAGAGAAGTGTTTGAATAATACACACACAGCACACAGATATACTGTACAGTAAATGTAGGTTTTACTTCCCATAAAGGTTTAAGCAAAGTTCAAACAAGCAGTCCAAAGTCATTCACAAGTTAAATCAGTCAGTTTTCAGTCCAGGAATAATCCAATAACAAAGTCCAGCGTCAAAAACAGTTCAGTAACAGACTTACATCAAATCCAAGAATATCAGTCAATTTAGAAGGAACGGCAAAACTCTCCAACAGAAGGAAACAGACACTCACTGAAACTTCCTCTCTTCTGAGACTAAGACTAAACAACCCAGATTTCTTGCTCCATCTTATGGCCGTTTGAGAAACCACACCCAATTACAATTTTTGCATTCTTAAAGATACAGTATTACAATCTATCCTGGTTTATATATTTCCAACCCAATTAGCTGTTAGGTGACTTATATTCCTAACATTCTACACTGAAAAAAGTCAGAAGTCACTACTTTATTCTTTTGATTTCACTTTAACTTTCTCAATTTTTATTTTATCTTATAAATTTTAATAAAAATGCAATAAAATTTGCCTTTTTTTCGTTCTCGGAATCACTATTTACTAAATTATGAAGAAAATGCAACTTCACTGAATTTTCTCAGTCTTTCTTTATGAAGTCATATAGCATATTTGGGACAGGAGAGAATATTTCATCCTATCTATTTAACAGAACATCAGTTTTAAAATGAACTTAAAATAAAGCATACCTCTCTAAAACTTGTGTGTCAGTATCTAGACTGGCATTGCTACAGCTTGCTTCGTTAGAATCTTGTATTGAACAAACACCCGTTGAAGTTTTTTTCTTTCCATCCATAGTTTGATTTGATTAATACTTGATTCTGAAATAATATAAATTAAGATTTAAAAGAAAACTTAATATGAATTGTAACATTAATACATAATAAACTAAAACAGCATGCTTTTTATATGGGGAAACATCCCAAATCCATAGCTAGGATATAAAAGTCAATCATGTGCATTATTAAAAACAAAACTCTACATTAAAACATGTCAAATATTAGATACCTAGAATTTAAATTTTGCAATACCTGCTTTTCTACAGTAAAATATATAAAAGTATAGTTACTCTGCTTGGAAATTCTTTCTGGATCTTGTACTAAGATTTCAGTTAATGAAGCATGTATAAATATTTAAAAGAATTATAAAGTATTTAAAAGAATGGACTAACACAGTTATGCAGTCCATCTCTAACTTTTACAATAGTACACTAATATTTTCATCCAATTTTCACTATTTTTAAACAAGTTATTGAATTGATGAGTCAACAAATAATACACTAAAAATATTGTTATAATTTTATCCTGCTTCCTTCTCTCAAGTGGCAGGAAGTCCCATAGAGCAACCTTATACAAAGTTTGTTTCTTTGCAAAAATAATGCGGGCTTAAGGGAATTTGATGTTTACTGACAAACATATAATTGGATATGTGGAAGGAGTCATAAAATTTCTATGGCAGAAATATTTTTCTCAGATGCAAATATATTTCACTGAGATTTCAATTTTAACAGGTGCCTTCATTAAAACTGTTAAACAAAATACATATTTATACTATGTAAAGTAAACAAGGATATTCTTAGCGATATTTAATGGAGCGGGGTCACTTTTAAAATAAGTGCTTTATAAAATTTAAATTTCCAAGTTAATATTCACCCAGTTTAATTTTTTATATTATTGTGGAGATGGGTAGTTGTTTTTTAATAATAATAATAATAATAATAATAATAATAATAAGAAGAAGAAGAAGAAGAAGAAGAAGAAGAAGAAGAAGAAGAAGAAGAAGAAGAAGAAGAAGAAGAAGAAGAAGAAGAAGAAGAAGAAGAAGAAGAAGAAGAAGAAGAAGAAGTTGTTAGTATTATTTTTGATTAATATTATTATTGGTTATTATTGTGGAGATGAGTGCTTAATTAAATTAGCCACCTATCTCCACAATCCCCATCTCAGACACACCAACAATAGCCAAGTCTCCTACAACCTATCCTATCCCATTGGGCTCACTACCTCTGGTGATTACAGAGAATGAAATGCAAGGTCTATTTAACAGACAAAAGCCAGAAAAAGCACCAGGACCAGACAAAATAACTCTTTCTTGCTTAAAAGCTTGTGCTAACCAACTGGCCCCCATCTTCACCTGCATCTTTAATAAATCACTAGAGATATCCAACATTCCTTCTTGTTTCAAATGCTCTACTATCATTCCAGTGCCGAAGAAACCCTCCATCAAGGAACTAAATGACTTCAGACTGGTTGCTCTAACATCTGTAGCTATGAAGACCTTTGACAGGCTAGTGCTCGTCCACCTGAAAGCTATCACAGATCTGCTGTTAGACCCCTTGCAATTTGTCTACCAAGCAGTGGTGGGATTCAATTTTTTTATGACCGGTTCTGTGGGTGTAGCTTGGTGGGCATGGCAGGAGAAGGATACTGTAAAATCTCCAGTCAGAGGTGGTATTTACCAGTTTTCCGAACTACTCAAAATTTTCGCCACCAGTTCTCCAGAACTGGTCAGAACCTGCTGAATACCACCTCTGTTACTGAGCAAATAGATCAACAGATGATGCTGTTAATATGACTGCACTACATCCTACAATATCTTGAATCTCCAAAGATCTATGCAAGGTCCTGTTTGTAGACTTCAGCTCAGCATTCAATACCATCATTCCAGATATTCTTCTAACTAAACTAAATCAGCTAGCTGTACCTGAACACACTTCTAAATGGGTCATAAGCTTCCTAACAGACAGGAAGCATCAGGTGAAGCTAGGCAAAATCACATCAGATACCTGTACAATAAGCACAGGAGCCCCCCAGGGCTGTGTGCTGTCTCCGCTTCTCTCTATACACCAATGACTGCATCTCAAAAGATCCCTCTGTTAAAGTACTGAAGTTTGCAGGTGATACGGCAGTGATCAGTCTCATTCGAGACAATAATGAATCTGTGTGCAGACGGGAAGTTGAACAACTAGCCTTTGGGTGCAACCAGAACAATCTTGAACTAATACACTCAAAACCATAGAAATGGTGGTAGATTTTAGGAGAAACCCTCTTATAATACCACCTCTTACAATTCTAGAAAACATAGTATCAACAGTAGAGATCTTCAAGTTTCTAGTTTCTATCATATTTCAAGATTTAAAATGGACACCTATCATCAAAAACATTACCAAAAAAGCACAACAAAGAATGAGCTTTCAACTCAGAGCGGTCAAACTGCCCAAGGAACTGCTGATTCAGTTCTACAGAGGAATTATTGAGTCTGTCATCTGCATCTGTATAATGGTCTGGTTTGGCTCTGCAACCAAAGAAGACAGATACAGACTTCAATGGATAATTAGAACTGCAGGAAAAAAAAACACTACCAATCTGCCTTCCATTGAGGACCTGTATACTGCATGAGTCAAACAGAAGGCTGTGAAAATATCTACAAACCCCTCACATCCTGGACATAAATTGTTTCAACTTCTACCTTCAAATGATTCTATACAGGACTGCACATAGAACAACTAGACACAAGAACAGTTTCCCCCCGAATGCCATGACTCTGCTAAAAAACTAATTCCCACAACACTGTTAAATTATTTACTAAGACTGTATTACTATTATTCTTCTCATCCTTCCTAGTACCTATGTCTTTCCACTTATGACTATAACCATGTTGCTTGTATCTTTACAATTCATATTGTTTTTGTTTCCTAGTATGATTTGATTGCTTATTAGTAACCTATGGCTGCACCAAAGATAAATTCCCTGGGTGTCCAATCACACTTGGCCAATAAAGAATTCTATTCTAATTTCTAATTCTCAGTTCCTAGTGGCTAAGTAGATACAGATATTCAATAAAAGAGAATATTATTATTATTATTATTAACTATGCAGTCCTTGGTACTCTCTGAGCTTGATTTTTTTCTTGCAAATATTTCATTACCCAGTCTAGCTAATATCAGTGCTAATAGGGAGTGGGTTTATTCTCATGTTAATTCTACTGGCTAGCCCTGTCAATATTGGTGTGAGTGGTCTTGCTGGTTCATTGATTGGATTTTTGTTTTATGCTAGCTTGTTTGGGCTTGTTTGGGGTATTTATTTGCTTCCTGATTGTAAAATGTTAATCTTAGTGTTAATCTCTGTTTATTTGGGTGTTCTTGCAGGGGAAGATTTTGATATTTTTGTTTCCTTTTTGATTATCTCTTTTGAATGATATGTAATGTTACTTATCTCTGTCTGTCAGCTGATTTGTCATAGCTTGACAACCTCCTCTCTGTGGCGGTGCAATCATGTTTCCCCTGGCCTTTCTCTTCACTAGACTAGCCATGCCCAATTCTTGCAACCGTTCATCATATGTTTTAGCCTCCAGTCCACTAATCATCTTGGGTGCTCTTCTCTGCACTCTTTCTGGAGTCTCAGCATCCTTTTTTATAGTGTGGTGATCAAAAATGGATGCAGTATTCTAGATGTTGTCTTACTAAGGCTTTATAAAGTAGCATTACTTGATCATGATTCTACCCCTCGGTTAATGCAATTTAGGATTGCATTTGCTTCTTTGGCTGTCACCGCACACTGGTGGCTCATATTTAATTGGTTGTCTACTAAGACTCCAAGATCCCTCTCACAGTTACTGCTATTAAGCCTGGTTCCACCCATCTATATGTGTAATTTTGGTTTTTCTTACCTAAGTGTAAGGCTTTATTTTTCTCTATATTGAATTCTATTTGTTAGATAGGACCCTGTTAGACAGGGGCCAGTATCATTATGTTCTTTGTTTGTGTTTGTGTTATGTTGAATGACATGGTCATTCTCTGTAATTTCAACTCCCTCCATCACTTCTTCTCTGTAAGAATTAAGTCCAATATGGCAATCCCTCTAGTTCCCTTCTCTACCTTTTGGATAGCAAATTTGTCAGCTAGCTTGGTCAAGAACCTATTCGATTTCCTACTTGGTGCAGAATTAGCCTTCCAATTGATGTCAGGGTAATTGAAGTCCCCCATTACTATTGTAGTGTGTTTCCTACATATATTTGTTAGTTTGTTGGCAAAAAGTACATTCATTTTTTCTGCTTGGTTGGTTGGCCTGTAGTATACATCTATGGCAATGTCACTCTTTTTTTCTTTTATATTGATCTATTTGCATTCTAGGAGGTGTTCATCTTTGTTTTCTTGCATTTCTGTAGCAAATGTAATGGTCCTTTACATGCAGTGCAACTCTATCTCCTCTTTTATGGGGTCTGTTTTTTCTCAACAGTTTGTATCCTTTTATCAATATGTTCCAGTCATGGGTTTTGTCCCACTAAGCTTCTGTAATTTCAACTATCTTGTATCTACCTTCATGTATTAATAGTTGAAGTTCACCCTGCTTGTTCCCCAAACGTTGTGTATTTGTATATAGGCACTTGAGGACTTCCTATGTGTAGGCTATGTCTCCTGTTTGATATTTGAGTTTGAGTCAGTTATTTTCTGAAAACATTCTTCCCAGTCTTTATGAGGTGCATCCCATCCCTTGCGAAAAGTCCATTGTGGAGGTACTGCAGACCATTGTCCAGGAATCCAAAGGTTTTGGGTGACACCAACCCTTTAGCCAGTGGTTCACTTCTAGAATCCTTTGTTATCTTATTGGATGTTGACCTTTTGTTGGCAGCACAGAAGAAAAAAGTACTTTTGCACCTAACTCCTTAATTTTCTTGCCTGGCTGCTCGTAACACTCAATATTTTTTCAAATTCGTTTTGTGTCATTTGTCCCTACATGGAATAGTAGAAAAGGATAGTAATCTGTGAGTTTTATTACTTTGGTTAATTCTCAGCCACATCATTGATTTTTGCTTCAAGGAGACAACATACCTCCTTAGCTTTTATGTCTGGTCTGCAGATGGCTGGTTCTGTTTCTTTGAGAGTAGAATCTCCTATCACCAACACTTGCCTTCTTTTTTTAGGCAATGCAGTCTGAAGTGCTTTTCTGTTTATCTTAGGTGGGTATTCTGAGTCCTTTGACTTATTCAGGGTACTTTGGAAGGTTATAATTGGTTTGTGTGCTATGATGATGCTACATTGTTGTTGTAAAATTGTTGATGGTTTCTGAGATGTCTTTGATATGTGGCGGTAATAATCTTTTCAGAGCTTGGGTTTGTTATACTCTATTGGGTTGAGTGGTCAGGCACCTTTTGATGAAGTTTTATGGATATCTATTTTGTTGGAAGAACTGTATAGATTATCTGTTTCCTTTTTCTGATATTCAGGGTTGCTACAGTGTGTTTGTGCTCATCTAAACACTGTCCTTTCATAACTTCTCTTGTAGGACATTGGCTTGTTATTTTGTTAGCAATGCACCTGGCAGGAGGGATGGTTTTACAGTAGACCTGTGTTTCTAACTTGCTGTCGTTGCCTCTGCTGATGAGGATATCCAGGAAAGATAGTGTTCTGTGGTTTCCTTCTTTCCTGGTGAATTGTATTCCTTTGAATATGTTGTTGATGGTTTTTGTGTGTTCTCTATTTGGTCCTTTTTTTATTATGAGAAAGATTTCATCTACATACGGCAACCATACTTTGGATTGTATGTATGAGAGTGCTATGGATTCCAAGCACTGCATTACAGCCTCGGCAGGGATTCCATGGGTATTCCTTTAATTTGTTGATATATTTGTGTGTTAAATTAAAAGTAGGTAGTTAGGCAAACATTGGTAAGATCCATGATGCTGGGTATTTCAATCTTAGTATACTTGATTAGGTCAAGTATGCTGTGAAGTAGTACTGTCATGGATTCATTGGCTAATTCTAGGTTCCGAGTATAAACTATGACATTAAATGAAATAATGATTTCATTGTCTGTTGTCACTTCTTTGATTCTTTGGAGGCACTGTAGTTGTTTCCCCTGTGAGATATCCAAGCTTTTTAGCCAATTCTGGGAGGATGAGCCTACTATATTTCATTTACCACTAGTCTTTTTGGGTGATTTGATCTTTCTTGATGAGGTCACTGAGAGCTCTTTTGATTTTGTTGTGGATTGATGTTCACTGGGATGTCAATTTCTTTGTCTTCTACTAATTCTTTTGCATTTTGTATATATTGTGAGCTGTCCATAATAATAGTGGTTCTGTAAGATAATGATCATTTGGTCTTTCCTTTGGTTTTTGAGGGCTGTTCTGTCTTCTGCTTTGAGTTGGTATAAGTCTTGTAAGGTTTTTCGAGTGCAGCTCAGAATCTGATGAATCCAATGAGACTCTGAACATGAGGCTACTGATAATCAGCTTTTATTTTTGGCCAAAGCAAAAATTGGGCAACCTTTTTGTCTCCCACCTTAAAGAGATCAGGCAGAGAGAGAAAAGAAGACACCCACGCTCTAACTAAAACTTTTTCTCTTTATAGTCCATACAGCTTGCAAAAATTGTCCTTCCTATAGAAATATTATTTCATATCGTGCAAACCTCATAAATGTTCTCAGTGCTTCTGAAAACAAAGGAACCTTAGATCGGAAAGAAATACATTTTAGCCCAGAGCTTTGTTTCTCACATTAAGTTGCTGAGAAAACACATTTCAAGTTACTTACAGCAAAACAGGCAGAATCCACATTTTGCATTTCACAAGAAGTTACTTTGCTAGGCTAAGCTTGGCAATTTGCCTGAAACTTTATCTCTGCAGCGGGCACACCAGCTCAGCTCAGCAGGGAATCAAGGGTCGAGTCAGGCACACTCTGTATATGCTCTAATCCTTTCAGTCTTATTAAGAAGATAGATCTTATAAGAAGATAAATCTTATAAGAAGATAGATCTAAAGTCAAGACCTTGTTGATGATCCAAACTCTGTCAAGGATCTTGGAGTACTCATCTCAAATGACCTAAGTGCTGTAACTACATAGCCAAAAAGGCATTAAGAGTTGTTAACCTAATCTTACGTAGCTTTTTCTCTGGTAATATTACATTACTAACTAGAGCATACAAAACATTTGCTAGACCAATACTTGAATACAGCTCACCAGTCTGGAACCCACATTACGTATCTGATATTAACAGAGTTGAGAAAGGGCAGAAATATTTCACAAGAAGAGTTCTCCACTCCTCTACTCGTTGCAGAATACCTTATGCCACCAGACTCAAAATTCTAGACCTAGAAAATCTACGCCGCCTTCAGTCCGATCTAAGTATAGTATATAAAATTATACATTGCAATATCCTACCAGTCAATGAATACTTCAGTTTCAACCATAACAACACTAGAGCAAACAATAGATACAAACTCAAGGTTAATCACACCAAACTTGATTGCAGGAAATACGACTTCAGCAACAGAGTAGTCAATGTCTGGAATACTCTACCTGACTCTGTGGTTTTTTGCCCAAACCCCAAAAACTGTAACCTTAGACTGTCTACTATTGACCTCTCCCCTTTCCTAAGAGGTCCGTAGGGGGTGTGCATAAGCGTACCAACGTGCCTACCATCCCCATCCTATTGTTTCTTTTATATTTTTTTATTTTTCTTATATGTATCCATGTATTAACAACTATGTTTTTACTTATATCTATTATCTTGTAAGCAATTGACAAATATAAATAAATAAATAAATAAAATCTCCCAAAAGTAGCAGGTGAGAAATGGGGGGGTCACTTTATATAAAGTTCAAACATATTGGATTTGGAATGGGTGTGTTCTCTCATTGGCTAGCATAATTTGAGTCATAAAGCATCTAGAAAACATGCCTAGCCACTGTACATTTCTATGTAACCATATATAACATTCTATAATATTCTTAGCATTATCTTATTGGTAACTACTTGAATATTCAAGGTTGCGTTTCCAACATAACAATGAGTTTTCAAATTATTAAAGTTTTTAGTAAATTTCTGGGTAATTTCTATCTCGGGCTGCTTTCAACTCTGATCAGAATTCCACGTATCTTCCAATCAATTCTTTTCAGAATTTAATATTCTTTCAAAGAAACTAGACACATTAATCAAAGGCACTTATTACTAAAAACAGTTACTCAATGAGGAACCGCCTCTTGCTCCCATCAATACCATAGCCTACATGACAATCGTCACATTTTTCCTCCTGTCAAGCTGGCTTTTAAAAATGTCAGTGAGAATGACACATGAATTAAGAGGCAATTTGTTCAAAAGGCTATTAACACTGGTTCTACCTCTACAGCAAAGCAATTCATTTTCATCACTTCAGTTATATTTTCTAATTTACAATTAAATGAAGTAAAATATTCCACAATGGGAGGAAGAATAAAGATGAAAGGCTTCACCATCCTCCATAATCAAAAGATTGAAAATGAAATGGTGTAGTATAGTATAGTCTCGCTGGTCCAAAGATCGGTATGTTCTCTCTATTAAAGAGAGAACATACTGAGGCATTAAAGAGGCATTTAAAAGTTTTCTTGGATAACTTTGGAAATAATTTATTTAAACCCATTCTTTGTACTTCTATCATTGTAAGATTTGTAACAGTGTCATTCCAGAATCTAGGACCTAACACCTGGCGCTCAGTTCCGAGATTCAAATCCTTTCTTATTTGGTTAAAATGATTCAATTTACTTAGTTTTTATGCGTAGTCTCTCATCTTCCATATGCTAAGCATTAATTGTTCAATTTTAGTTACTGCTTTGTCACTTCCTGATATTATGTTATTATATTTCTCAGGGCGACTCAACGACCCTTGAGCGGTCTGAGGGGAGGAAGGACAAACACTCCTCACCTCGCGGGGCTGATAAGCTCCCACAGACGCTTCTTTGGCCAAGCAGCCAGCAATCACCGGCGTCGGCCTACCTTCCGATTGGCTGAAGGGGGGCAATTAGTACCGCCTCTCTCTAATCTCCGCATTTTTCTCTCCGCGCGCTCCCGGGACCGCCGCAGCAACCGAGGAGCGACCGAGCGAGCGAACGGAGGAATGTTTTCTGTTACTATAGCAACAGGGATTGTTGCAGTTTGTTGAGGAGCGCAGCCCCCTCCGCTTCGCTTCCGAGTCTCGTCGTTTCGCTTCGAGTTTCCCAAAACTGCATTTATCTCCATAGGACATAGAACATAGGCCGTTTGATGAATTGTGAAACGTTTAATTTAAAGTTTGCACTGCACAGGTATGTGGAATACAAATAAAGAGTGGATCCACAAATTGACAAGTACCATGTGGCAAGTATATTGTTTATTCTAATGTGATTTTTTTAAAAAAAGTGGAGGCTGTCTGACTTGGCTATCCATTACCCTAAGATAGCTTATATTTAAATTAATGTTAATTTTGTTATAATGAGATATGCAACATGAAGTAAAATACACTTAATACACTGAGCATATCGGATCCCAATTTACATCTTTGTTAATCCTTTTTTTCCCAATAAAATTTTTATTTCTATTTTTTAAGTACCTCTTTGAGTGAACAATGTGATTCCAGATTTTTACATTTCAATGCAAACATGACCATAATTACATATTCAGGTTTCTTATCCAATTTTATATCATTACCAATCCCACTTTCTTTTTTATACTCATACATTGCTTTATATATTCTGATTAAGAATAACTATATATTCTTAATATCTATATATTCATTAAACATATTTTCTTGTATTCATCATATTTGCAAGTTTTATTCAATTATGTTATTCATCATTCAAAAAATTCATCTTAATTTATTTTATTCAATATTTGTCCCCTTTTCATTGTCAATTCAATCTTGCCACCCTCTTTACATTGTAAAACATTTCCCATTTTAATCGCGGACTCTGATCCGACTTCAACAGAAGTGCCACTGGAAGTCGACATCTTTGTTAATCCAAAGCAGTGGTGGGATTCAAATTTTTTGCTACTGGTTCTGTGGGCATGGCTTGGTGGGCATGGCAGGGGAAGGATAGTATAAAATCTCCTCCAAGCAGCCCGCCCGCCCGCCGGGCTTCCCCTCCGCCGCGCGGCTCGGGGCCAGGTGCGAGCACCTGCGAGTTGAAAGGAAGCCGAAAGTTGCCGGAAAGTTGCTCGGGTTTCCGGGGCTTCCAGGCTTAAACTTTGCACAGGCAAAGTTTGCAGACGGGAGCGTCTTCCCGCCGAGGAGCGGGAAGAGTTCTGCCCGGAGGGCGGGCGGGCTGCTTGGAGGAGGCGACCCGACAGCGCTCCGGGTTTCCCCTCTGCCACGCGGCTTGGGGCCAGGCGCAAGCGCCCGCGAGGAAAAAGGACGCCACAAGTTGCTGGGAAGTTGGTCGGGTGCTGGGAGCCACCGTCGTGGTGAGCAGCTCGTCGGGCACATACGCGAGGAGGAGGGCATTTAAAGTGCCGCCCGAGCAGGACCGCCGAGCCGGGAAACGGGGCACCAAGGCAGGGCAAGGCTCCACCAGCAGCGGCCTAGCTTTAGGTGGCTCCAAGCAGCCCACCCGCCCACCGAGCGGAACCCTTCCCGCTCCTCAGCAGGAAGACGCTCCCGCCTGCAAACTTTGCCTTTGCAAAGTTTAAGCCTGGAAGCCCCAGAAAAAAAAGGGGGATCGGTGGGGACCCACCTTCAGAGAGGTCGCACTCGAAGGTGATTTCAAACTCCCAGCCGAGGCCTTTGCAAAGTTCTTCTTTTCTTTCCTACCCCGAGAGCACTCCGCACTGTTTTGCAGCTTTGGGGGCCACGCGGCGCAGGGCAATATGCCATGCCCAGTGATTTTTTTTCAGGGGAGGGCCGGATTGGACAGACCAGCGGGCTGCATGCGGCCTGTGGGCCGTAGTTTGCCCACCCCTGCTCTAGAGGTTCCATGTGAAAGAGCCAAAGAGATCTAAAATCTTCTACAAAATTTAAAGCCTTTAATTTTTTTCTTATTTTCCCTGTTACGGATTTACTTATATACAAAATTATATTAGTTTGCATTTATGTCATCTACTAAACATTCCATTATAGGTAGTCCTCATCTTATAACCATAATTGAGCCCAAAATTTATGTTGCTAAGTGACACGTTTATTAAATGAGATTTGTCTCATTTTGTGACCTTTCTTGCCACAGTTATTAAGTGAATCATTTCAGTTGTTATGTTAGGAACATCGTTATTAAGTGAATCTGATTTCCCCATTGATTTGTCTTGTCAAAAGTTCGCAAAAGGTGATCACATGATCCTAGGACACTGCAGTGGTCATAAATATGAACCAGTTGCCAAGCATCTGAATTTTGATCTCGTGATCATGGGATGCCGCAAAGGTAACTGTGAAAAATGGTCATAAATCACATTTTTCAGTGTTGTTGTAACTTTGAAAAATCACTAAATGAACTGTTTAAGTTTGTGACTACCTGTATATAGTTTCTCAGAAATAAAGCATATCCTGCTAAGTGCAGCTAACTCTCAAGTAGTTTTACATAAAAATGCTTTTGTTTTGTATAAATGTCATTGTGTCTTCATCTAGTATAAAAGAGAAAGAAAGAGAGCTTATAAAGAGTGACTTAAAATAGTACCTTAAAATGGTACTATTAGTATTAGTAAGAATTCTACTGTCCTGGTGCTCATGAAAGAGGTAATATCTTGGAAATCTTGGAAAGTTGTAGAAATATGTATATATTTATTTGAAAGCCATGTCAAATGGAAAAAAGATTTGGAATGTTTTAAACGAACCGTTGGATAAAAAAGTTAATTTTCTATTAAAGGGAAAATTAATTATGTGTTTGTCAAAATATAATTATTCTTACATTACCAGGTTTTGTTTTCTCTGGGTGTCCTCTGATAATGGTGACTACAACTCTTAAGAAAATAAAAAAAAGACAAAATTAGAATTACCATGAAGATTTACAGAGATTGGATTGTGTCAGTGTGAAAACAATACATAGAGCTGCTAATTGTTCTTCCCTATGTTAGAGTATCCCAGGTTCCCAGATGCAAATAATTTCCAAAGCACAGCAGGAAATAAAAAGCAATACATCCAAAACAACATTATTTAAAATTCTCTGTGGAATAGGGCAGCAACCTCTGCAAGAAAGAAAGCTTAGATTTAACTGTTATATATATACAAAAAAAATTTTTTAAAGATTATCTTTTTAAAATAAATTTCCTGTTGGAAGAAATGTCCATCTAGGTTCAGTTCCAAGTGGGAAGACAGACACTGGAAACATGGAGATTGCTTGGAAAGATGGTTTAATGGTGGACAGCAGGACCACATGATTTGAGGTCCTGGGCAAAAAGTACATGGGTGAGAGAGGGAAAAAGATTTATAACCTCTGTTGGGCTTTGAACTTGCTTCATGTTCCTCTGGCAAGAAATGTATCCTGATTAGTTGTCAGACTCCCATGGGGCCATGTGGGGGTAACTTTGTAGGTTGTCTTTTGAGTCCCAAGCCTGGTTGAATCTTGCTGGATGATGCAATCTTCCCAGGTGCCATGTGGTGAGATGGGTAGAGGGCTTATCCTATCATGTCCTGAGAGCCATGTCTTGATCTCATCACCCTGGAGCTGAAGGTCTTTTGTGTTATAGATAAGATGTCTTTTGTATTTTTGGGGCTATTAACAAGGTGGGGGCTGCTTTCCAAGAGCATGTTTCCAAGAGCATGTCTCTCACACACTGACAGGATGCTAGCCAGATGAATACCAATGGATGCTGATAGGCAGAGGCAGAATTTACCTCCCTTATTTTCCTCCCCCAAAATTAAGCCCAACCACATAATTTCATAGCAAAGCACAGGTATAGAGTTGGTTATAATATATAAGGAAGAATATGGTGTTTCTTTTCAGATGGCTGCTGCATAGTAAGGGTTTCTTTTTTCTCTTATCAACTATTGTGTTGTGGGAAAGAAGGAGCCAGAGACAAGGATCCGCAATCAAAGTTTTATTGGTAAGTATTCAATTCCAACTGCAATACAACAAGGGCTAACGGCTGGTGGGCTCCCTTATATAGTGGTTGCCTGCCATGCCGTTAGCCAATTAAGTATTTTCCTGCATTACTAACGCAGGCCATTCTGTGTCTGTGGCTATGCGGACACAACACCCCTCACCATCCAGCTGGAACTTTAATACTTAACTATTATTCTATTATTACTATTATATTATATTACATTACATTACATTACATTACATTACGATATCTTTAATTACAGACATAGTCCTTTAAGTATGCTGGTCATTTCTGGGATCAATTTGACCTTCGATTCTCCCAGACTCTGAGTTGCTCGTTAACACATTTGTGTCTTTTTGTTGAATTTCAGAGTCACTGGATGTGTCCCTCAGGACTTCAGATGGTGGGGAGTTCACTACAGGCACCACCTCGGGCACTGCAATCTCCTTCTCCAGTAAGTCTCCTTGTCCCCCAGTGGTTCAGTGTCCTCCAATTTGCCATTGGTCAGTTGCACCAGGTTTCTCCTCAGCTGGTTGATGTGTCTGTGCCACACCTTACCATTGCTGAGTTCCACACGGTATGACCAGAGCTCCTTGACGTCAAGTATGTAGCAAGGTACCCAAATAGGTTTCCCGGCATAGTTCTTGCTGTACACCCTTTTGCCTTGTTGGAACTGTCTGATAGTTTCTTCTTCTCTTTGTTGATTGTCTGCCCCATAGTCGGGGTGTATCCTATCCAGCTGTGTTCTCAATCTCCTCCCCATTAACAGCTCCGCTGGGCTTCTGCCCGTAGCCATGCATGGGGTGACATGCTGGGTTTATAAGTATCTCTCTAGCTTTTCTTGTGAATTGCCTTGCCCCATTCTGCTTAGGGCCTCTTTTGTTGTGCGAACCATCCTCTCCGCTTGACCATTTCCTGTGGGATGAAATGGAGAGTTGAGCATGTGGCGGATACCCCTGTTAGCCAGGAAAAGTTCAAATGGCCTGGCCATAAATTGTGGCCCGTTGTCAAAGACCAACACATCTGGTAGGCCATGGGTTGTGAACAATCTGTGTAATACATTGGTGGTGGCATCTGTAGTGGTAGTGCTCAAGACAGCCACTTCCAACCACTTGGAGTAGACGTTGATGATAATTAAAAAGTATTTACCATGTACTGGCCCAGCGAAGTCAACATGTAGTCTGGACCATGGACCTCTTGGCATCTCATTCTCATGGCAGTGTGACCAGGGGTGATGGTTGCTTCTCTTGACATGGTTTGAAGCAGGGCACCCACTGTTTGATATATTTATCCATGGATGGCCACCACAGATAACTGTGAGCTAGCACCTTCATGCAGATGATTCTGGGATGGCCTCCATGTAGCATCTGCATGAGTCTTGCAGTTGATGGGGTATCACTATGTGGCTCCCCCACAGTAGGCAACTCTAGGTACTGATAGATCATGTTTTCTCACTGTAAATTGCCTAAATGCCATACTTATTGGATCTTTAGGCCATTCCCCCCACACCAAGTTCAGTACCTGTGCTATAGTCATGGCTTCTTTGGATTTTCTGGCCACCTTGGTGGTGATGATCAGTCCCATTTGTAGACTCTCGACTAGTAGTACTGTCGTGATTGGAGCAGGATCTTCTACTTGTTGTGCTAACGGGCATCTACTCAGTACGTCTGCATTGCTTATGTTCAAGTCTGGGCAGTGTATGAGCTTGTACTGATAGGCCACTAAGAATTCAGTCCACTGAATCATGCATGGGGACAGGATTTGCAGTGTTTGCCTGTCACCCATGAGGAGGCCTAATAACAGTTTGTGATCAGTTACAAGCTTAAACTTCTGCCCATACACGTATTCGTGGAACCTTTTAATCTCTGAGACAGCAGCCAGCACCTCTTTGTCGAGCTGGCTGTAATTTCTCTCCGTCCCAGACAGCATTCTCAAAAAAAATGAGATGGGTGCCTCCGTGCCATCTGGGAACTTGTGGCTCAGGACAGCTCCAACTCCGTATGGAGAGGCAGGGTTAGTGGTAGGGTCTCATCATACTCATCATACTTTTAGCTGTTTGAAGGCTAGTGCTTCCTTCTGACCCCAGGCCCATGGAGTTTTCTTGTCGAGTAAACAGTGTAATGGTTCTGCGATGGATGCTTTCTGTCTCAGGAAAACACTGTAAAAGTTAAGGAGCCCCAGGAAGGCTTGGAGCTCTGTTCTGTTTGTGGGCGTTGGAGCTTGTTTGATCGCCTGCGTCTTTTTCTTGGTGGGGTGTAGGCCAGCCATGTCAATAAGATATCCAAGGAATTCTATCTGGTCCACAGCAACCAGATACTTTTCCTTTTTTACCTTAAGCCCCACCTGTTGAAACTTCTTAAGTACTGCTTGTAAATGGTTCATTAATTCAGGTTTGTTTGCTGCTGAAATTAGGATGTCATAGAAATACAGGCCAACTCCTGGTATTCCATGCAGCATCCTCTCCATCAGACTCTGGAAGAGTCCAGGGGCAACACTCACCCTAAACTGCAGTCGTTTGCAGTGGAATGCCACTTGGTACGTGACAATCGTCTGGGCCTCAGCTGTCTTGTCATCGACAGGGAGTTGCTGGTAGGCCTGGGCGAGATCAAGCTTCGCAAAAAAATTTCTGCCTTTCAGTGAATGTAGCAGATGTTGTACCACCTTGTTTATTGTGCACTTGTAGTCAGCACAAATGCATACTGACCCATCGGGCTTCATGGGTGTGACAATTGGGATCTCCCACCACGTGTGATCAACAGGACTCCTTGCTGGATCAACTTGTCCAGCTGTTCATCAATCTTTGGTTTCAACGCAAATAGCACCCGTCTTGGTTTCAGTATAATGGGTGCCACTTGTAGGTCTAGGTTGAAGGATATTGGCATGCCCTTGTATTCTCCCAATGCACCATCGAACACATCTGTGAACTCTTTACCCAAGTCCTTAGCCGTTGTTGTAGTCGTTGCATGGATACCTGTGACTCCCAACCCCAAGGATGTAAACCAGTCCAGTCCTAAAAGGCTAGGCAAGGATCCCTTGGTGACAACTAATGGTAGGTATCCAACAAACTGGCCATACTTGACAAAGAATTTGCTGCTGTCGACAGTAGGAATGTTGTTTCCCTGATAGTGACAGAGCCTCACATGGCTGAGCTTGAGCTTCTGCTGTTTCTTCTTGCCTATGATTTCATCTAGAATGGTTTGTGATATGATGGTTGTAGCCAGCCCTGTATCCACTTTCATCTTGCATGGTGCCCCCTTGGTGTCAACAGTCACATGTATTTTCTTGTTTGAAAGGCTCCCCGATTGGTGGCTTATTGTTTCTACGGGTTTGGGGTTTGTGCGGATGGTGAAACAGTTCTCTTCCCTGTTCCTCCCTTTTACTTGGCTCTGCTTCCTGCTGTGTGGACAGTTCAAGCTGCCTTTCTCCGTGTTTGGAGGTGTGGCTTCTGGGAAAGCTGCATAGCAATGTGTTCTAGGTGTCCCTTTTTTCTGCACCACCTTCAGATTGTATTTGTATGTTAGCATGCTGCCATTGGGTGGTTTCCTCCACAACCTATGCACTGTGCCATCTTACGCTTCCCATCTCTGTCCCACCTGGGGAGGTGTCACTCTCATTTTGTGCATGTTTTCCCCACTATCGTCTGCGTCCTCATCTCCCTCTATGTCCTTGGTTTCCTTGTGATGGATCGTGGTGGCCCACTTTGCAGTTTTCAGGCTGTTTGACTTTCACATTTGGATTTCTTCCATGGACCTTCCAGACTGTTCTGAGGCAACGGCCTCGTCTAGGGCTTCCTTTAGTATGTGGGTGGTCCTGGCGAGTAGGCATCTTTGTAGCCTTATTTCTCGGATGCCACTCACTAACAGAGATCTTGTCCAGATCTCGTCTCGGAGGAACTCGTCCACATTTCAGAATTCGCAATACAAGGCAGCATTTTGGAGCTCAGACATACAGCGACTTATGGACTCACCCTCTGCTTGGTGCCTCCAGTAAAATGCGTGCCACCTTGCAATGCAGGAAGGTTTGGGAGCATAGTGCTGGGTCAGTTTCTGTATTAACATGGCCTATGGGACTGTCTGCAGGGGATCTGGAGCAATGATGGTGTGAGCCATCTCGAAGACTTTTCTGCCACAGTTGCTAAGGAAGATTGTTCTTTTTCGGTTGTCTGTAATGTTGGTAAGCTCATTTGCCCCTAAGCTGCAGTCAAGTTGTACTAAAGAGTCCCAAGTTTCTAATTCCAGGTCAAAAGGGGTGAACTTCTGAGTATTCACCATCTTTTCTGTCTTTTCTGTCTTGTGCAGCTTGGTCTACTTGGGTTGACTTGTGCGGCCCAGTCTTCTTGGATGACATGGGTGGTCTGGTCTACCTGGATGACTGGGGCGGCCTGGTCTACTTGTAGAGAAATTGTCGGTGTGCTCCAACTCACATGGCTTTGTCTGAACAGCTGCGGCCTGTCGGCTCTCTGATCAGCGGCGGTGATTGCTTCCTCAGCTGGCCCTCCTGTGGTGCACTAGCCTCAGAAGTTCCCCAGCTCTTCAATCGATTGCGCTCCTGTTTCTCTCTCTTTGCAGGCTCTCCTTCCAGCTGTGTCCGTGTCCCGAAACAGTGCTGATCAGCTGGCTGTCAGGTTCTGCAGCCTGCGGTGATCCAGCTTTCTCTCCGGCAATCCCACTCTCATTGCCAGTTATTGCATCATGGGAAAAAAGGAGCCAGAGACAAGGATCTGCAATCAACATTTTACTGGTAAGTATTCAATTCCAACTGCAGTACAACAAGGAGTAACGGCTGGCAGGCTCCCTTATATAGCGGTTGTCTGCCATGCCATTAGCCAATTAACTAACTGTATTTTCCTGTGCTACTAACCGTGGACTATTTATTCTGTGTCTGCAGCTGCGCGGACACAACACTGACAATCTCATTTCACTGGCAAAGCTGGCAAAAGATGACTTTTGGATGATCGTAGATCCAAAAGGGAGGTCTTGAATATTCCAATTCCCACTGGAAGTGATTGAAAAATCACTGGGTGCTTCCTGTCAAATAGTTTCATTCTCTAAGCATAACTAAAGATTAACTTTCACTTTTTGAATTTATTGTTTTGTTTTTTGCTTTAAAAGTTTATTAGCGTTGCAGGACTCTTAATTGCTTTTTCTATTTTTGATATATATGTTGTTCTGGATAACCTCTGCCCCATCCACATGGAAGCATACAGTGTGTGTGTGTGTCTGTGTCTGTGTCTGTGTAGAGCTATCGAGTATTTCTATTGAATTTTTCTTATAATCTTGGATTGAAATATTTTATTTTATTCTTGTTATTCTTTTTTTAATTCTTGTTCTCTGATCCCATTTCACAGATTAAAATGGCTGAACCATAGCTGAAATCTAAGAAAGAAGGTTGAGGGAATATTCAGCCCTTAGCTGAATTTCTCTTTAATAAGTTGGATGAGACTATATTTTTTTTTGCAAACATGTTATACCATGGAGTTTTAGATAGATACAAAGAAGGAACTTGATCCAGTTCCAGATCAAAGAGATATTTTCATGGCTGGAGAACTTACAAAGTGTATTTCATCTGTTGCCCCAAAATCTGAGTGCATATTTCTACAGTATCAGGTCTCTGACTGAAATGGGAAGTGACAAACTGCTTTCTGCTACGAAGATCGAGTGAGACTAGATGGATTTATTACAGTTAACTGGTAATCACTTCTATTTGGATTTTGATCTAAACACTTATTTGGGGGACTGAATGTATTATATTTAATTAAACAACAATTGATAAGAGATGGCACCAAGAAACAAACATGGATATTTGATCTAGGATAAACTATTTATACCTTTTGAGATGATTTGGGATAGATAAGATGATGTGGTAAACTTTCTATGAGTGGATTTCAATAACAAGTTTGTTAACAGAGAGTTTTGAAACTTTGATTTTGTTTTGTTTTAGTATTATTTTTCCTGTCAACTACTTTGTTACTAATATAACACACAGAAGACAGATAAATAATTTGCAAATAGATTCAGTAGTTTAAAATTTTGGGAGGGCCTGTTTCACAAGGGGTAGGAACTAATGTTCTAGTAATGCATTAACCAGTATTCAACTAGAAGAGATAATATGTGTATATGTGTTGTTGTTGACTTACTTAATGTTTTGATTGTTTTGAACTTTTTTCTTTTGTTTTCTTTTGTTTTTGTGTGATTTTTGGTTTGGAGTCTTATTTTTATTCCCTTTGCTAAAATGTGCCTCATGATTGCTACCAATTAGTTGATTAAAATACCATGTTGGTTTGTGTGAGTATATGAATGTATATATGTTTACATGTCTATATACAGTGGAACCTCTGGTTGTGAATACTCCTGTGTAGAAATTTGTATTTAATTCTTGTTGGATTTTTTTGCCAAATAAATTTAGATACATCTTTCTGCCACTGCTTAAAAGAAGAATATTTAATCAATATTACTAGAATCTGAAATAAACATAACATTTTAGTAATCATATTACGATCATATTAATTACTTAAATTCTTCCCATTCATGACAAATCTAGTGTTTCCCACCTATTTAAGTTCAACTTTATCTCCTTCCATATTTTAACACAATTATTTTAACTGATTCAATGCTACAGTTAATGTTGGGGAAATTAAAATTTAAAATATGAAACTTTTAAGAATAAGTTTCAATTCTAATGTAGGCCTGACTAGTTATATACTTATTTCATCTTTCTTTTTCTACAACTGTAACTCCAAAATGTAATGCTGAGCATATAAGTATATACATCTTGTTTCCCCCAAAATAAGACCTATCCCCAAAGTAAGACCTAGCATGATAAGAGGTGTGGTGAGAGGGGTTCAGCCGCCTGATGGGCACACAAGCTTATCTCAGGGCCCCACAGCCAGGCCATCCATGCTCCAACAACTGCCTCATGATGGCAGCAGCACCATCAGCCATGTGCAGCAAAATGGCTGGTAGCCACTTCTTCCGGCACCAGCATGGCACTGGGGCAGGGGGCCAAGCAACGCGCCAGTGCTGCAGCCACATGGCGAGACAAGGAGGGTGGAGCTGCCCGATGCACCGGCTTACTTCAGGGCCTCTGCAGCCAGGCCATCCATGCCTCAACAACTGTCTTACCTTGCAGTGGCAGCTTCGAGAGCCCTCACCAGCAAGGCACTTTACAGCCACTGACCCATTTTTGCTTGCTTACAGTCACAATGGAGTGATATGCTGGTGCTGTGGCCACGAGGCGAGGCAGATTTCAGGACGTGGATGACCTGGCTGCAGGGTCCCTGAGGTAAGCCAGTGTGGGGCACATGGGGCAGCTCCATCCCACTGCCTCACAGATGTGGCACTCGAAATAAAACTCCCGAAAATAAGCCCTAGTGATTATTTTGAAGCCCAAAGGAAAATAAGACTGAGTGTTATTTTCAGGGAAACATGGGTAGTAGAAGCTACAATTACATTATAATTACTGCCCTTGTGTCAGCATCTGAAATTCTGTTAAAAACGTCTGTCAAAATGAAAACTGGTGGTAGAAACTCTTAATTTCATGACCTATTTGTGGAATTAACAGCTGAATTTTAATTTCCTTATAAAACTCAATGTTGGGTATATGGATACACCAACCAGGTTTGGGTTGAATAAATATGTAAACCTAGGATTAAGTGTTTTGTAGCTTTAAGCAAGAAACTGCAATGTCATTGTGGGTGCGGTTGCAGGCAGCAATATAGGTAGGAAGGGAAACGTAATAGATCCGGCTTCTGGATGCACCTGGTTCTGTTCCTGGTCTGCTGCCTGCTGGAACGTCTATCTGCTTACTTTTGGAGGCTACTGTGCCAGATACCATTTTAACTGAACACAAAGACTGTTTGCTTGGTGAGCTGTGGATTCAGCGTTGTCTTTGAGAGAAAGGTATCGGGAGGAGAAGATTTACAAGCAGATAAGGACATTGTATTTACTGTTAATGGACTTGATAACTGGATGGATATACTGGATAATGATATATGGACTGAATGACATTTCTTAATCTTCTGAGTGCAATAAATAACTATTTTAAAACCACAAACAGTGTTTTTGTCTCCAGTGTGTATACTCTTGGGCCCACTCTCTCTCTCATTTGCCTGCCTGGCTTGACTGCTGCTGCATACTCTGCTTGGGGGTTTATCCCCAAACACTAACATTGGTTATGGGCCCAGCAGTGAGCACAGTCTAACAAACCAGGATATAGCAGTGAGAGCTGGTGGGAGTTGCACATTACTGTAAATACAAACTGTTTGTTAAATAGTTATTTTTCACAAGAGCAATGGCACAAGTAAATTTGCCACATCTGTCCATGATATCCAGAGTAGATGGAACAAACTATGTTTCATGGTCTATGAAATGTAGTTTACTTCTACGAAGAGAAGGTTTGTGGAACATAATAACAAACCCACCAGATGTATCTAACTTAGATCCTACTGATGAAGAGGATTATAAACTGATACAGGACTATGAAAGAAAGAATGAACAGGCTTTGTGCATCATAGGTCTCACCCTGTCTGACCAGCAACTCATTCATATCCGTGGAGTGGAAAATGCTGCAGACTGCTGGGATAATCTCAAAAGAATTTATGTTCGAGACAGTGTAGGAGCTCATATCAATCTTACACGGAAGCTGTTTAGAACACATCTTGAGATAAATGGAGACATGTTAACTCATTTAAACTGTATGAAAAGCATTTTTCAAGAATTGCAAGAAAAAGAGCTTATTTTTAATGAGTTGCAACAAGTATACATCATATTGTCTTCTCTGGATCGAAGCTATGATGATTTTGTGACTGCATTAGAGGTGTTGCCAAAAGACAGTTTATCAGTAACTGAGATTACCGGCAGGCTATTAGAAGAAGCCAGAAGAAGGTTTGAACGTGACCAGCTGAGAGAAGATAAGCCTAATAAAGAAGAGAAATTATCTTCAAGGCTGGAAAGAAACCAGCTGTGTAAAGTAAAGCACCCGGAAGAAGAGAATTTATCTTCAACGGCATACACAATTAAAAAGTGTTTTAATTGTGGAGGCAGAGGACATTTGGCAAGATTCTGCAAAAAAGAAAAAAGCCAGAATGTAAAGAAGCCAAAGAAATCCTTTGAACTGGCCATGTTTGGCAATTGTGATATGAAGAATGATTTATGGGTGGTGGACAGTGGTGCATCCCACTGCATCACGAGAGATAAGACAAAGTTTATAAAAATGTCTACAAGCTCACAACGTATATCACTCGCAAATGGTTGGCACCTCAAGGCCAAGGGTGAAGGTATTGCTTATTGTCCATGTTTGAACCAGAATATAAAAATGTTGTATGTACCACAGTTAAAGATGAACTTACTTTCTGTAAGAGTATTAGATAAACTAGGATATGTAGTTACATTTAAGAATAATAAGTGCATACTGGAAAGAGATGGCAAAAAGGTAACTGCAGCTTTAAATGGAGCATTATATGTCTTACATGATAGTAAGAAAGGGGAGGCACAGACTGTATTTAATAATATCAAGCCTCATGATGAATGTATCCATTTATTGCATAGGCGTTTGGGGCATGTGAATTTTAAAATGCTAAAACGTACAGTGGAGTTATCTGAAGGAATAAGGTTAAAACCCTGTGATAAGTATTTGCGTTGTAATGTCTGCTGTGAAGATAAGAGTAAAATAATGCCTGCAAATAGGCTAAATGGTTTCAAAACTAAAGAACCTTTAGAAGTAGTATTTGCAGACATTATAGGTCCAAAGAAACCCAGTATGGTGGGTGCTCGATATATACTGAGCATTATGGACCATTACTCTAGATATGGGTTTTGCTACGTAATGAAAAGCAAAACTGAAACATATCAACATTTCTTCAATTGGTTAAGGTTTGCTGAAAGAAAAACCAAACGGCAAATTATAACCCTGGTGACAGATAATGGCACGGAATTTGTTAACAGCAAATTCCAGAATAGGTTAAAGGCAGCTGGAATAGCTCACAAGACATCTGCACCATACAGACCACAGCACAATGCATATGTTGAAAGGCGAGGCCAAATATTGCAGGCAATGACCCGTACTATGTTAACTGATTCTGGGTTACCTGATTCTTTGTGGGGGGAGGCCGTAATGTGTGCCAATCATTTATTAAATAACGTTGTTAACTCAACCACTGGTGAAATACCATTCACCATGTGGCATGGCAGGAAGCCTGATCTGAGTTACCTGCACACATTTGGTGCACCAGCATGGGTGCATATCCCTACACAACTCAGGCGTAAAGGGCAACACAGAGCTAAACAATTATTCTTCGTTGGTTACCAAGCTAACCATAGGGCATATAGATTTTGGGAGAAAGGCACATCTAAGGTGTTATGTAGTGCTAATGCCCAATTTCTAGAGCACGTAGGATGGGATAAGTTAGAGCAGGATAATAATAACGAGGTGATTATTGAATCATACAGAAATCCCATTAAGTATCCCTGTAACTTTAAAAATAATGTAAAGGAAGAAGTACAGGAAGAAGTACAGCCCCTAGAGGAAGAAATAGCTGAGGATGAGGAACAGGTAGTAACTCAACCAAGCCCAGTAATACCCAGAAGGACTACACGTATTTCTAGACCGCCTGATAGATACCAGGCTAATACAGTGTGCCAGGAAAATAGAATCCCAAATACTGTGGATGAGATAAGAAGATATCCTTCTAAAGAGAAAGAAAATTGGTATGCAGCTATCAATAAGGAATTACAATCCTTGAAGGATATGAAAGTGTATGAAAACGTGAGATTACCTAGTAATGAGAAACCCATTGGATGCAAATGGATTTTTAAAATAAAAACAGATAAGGATGGAAACACAATCCATAAGGCAAGGTTAGTAGCCCAAGGCTTTAGACAAAGTGCAAATGATTATGATGAAGTATTTGCACCTAGTCTGAAAGCAGCAACTTTAAGGGCAGCATTAGTATGGGCAGCAAGCAAGCAATATATAGTTAACCATTTAGATGTGGAAACTGCTTACTTGCATGCTCCACTAAGACATACTGTTTATATGAAAAGGCCTAATGGATTTAAAGGAGACAATAATAATGATAATGATTGTTGGTTATTAAAGAAGAGCCTTTATGGTCTTAAACAATCGGGCTATGAATGGAACCAGTATATTGTGAAGGAACTGACCAATATAGGGTTTAAAGCTGGTTTAGCCGACCCATGTCTATTTAAGAGAGAAAAGAATGGGAAGATATCATTATTATTGTTGTTTACTGATGATATTGCTCTGATAACTAAGACTAATGATGAAGCAAATGAAATAATAACATCATTAGCCAAGAAAATCAAAATCAAGCAATTAGGGGAGATAAAGAGATATCTAGGATTGAATATACTGAGAACACAGAAAGGTTTTAGGATATCTCAGGAAGATAAGATATCTAAATTGCTAATAGATTATAAGATGGAACTTTGTAAGCCTGCAAAGACTCCAATGAGTCAGGATATTTGCAAAATGGATATTCAAAGTCCCAAATGTGATAAGGCATTATATCAATCTTTGATTGGTAGCTTATCATATATTAGCAATTGGTCAAGGCCAGATATTGCTTTTAGTATTAATCAGCTGGCACGACACAATAATGATCTGCTTCAATGTCACTGGATAGCATTGAAAAGAATCTTAAGATATCTTAAAGGTACATTACCCCATGCACTGTATTTAGAACCAAAAGGTGATCTCATATTGAGTGCTTATGCAGATGCTAGTTTTGCAGCAGAAAGAGATACTAGAAAGTCGACTTCAGGAACAGCCATAATGCTGGGTAAGACATTAATAGGCTGGAAGTCAATAAGGCAACAGCATATAAGTTTGTCTACTATGGAGGCAGAATTCTCCTGTTTATCGCTACTGTGTACTGAGTTGATTATGTACAAACAAATGTTGAAGGATATGGGTATAACTGTAAATTACCCCATAGTTGTACATGAAGATAATCAGGCAGCAATTCAAATCGCCACTAATATTGCAGTTAAAACGAGAAGTAAACATACAGATTTGAGGTATCTTAATGTAAGACAATCTGTACAGAGTAAATTGATACAGCTGGAGTACTGCATGTCGGAGGACAATGTAGCTGATCATTTTACTAAAGCCCAAGGTGCTATTAAGCATCTAGAGAGTTGTGAAAAATATGGGTTTAGAATGTAAAGGCATTACATATTTATGTCACCCAAAAGGGGAGAATGTTGGGTATATGGATACACCAACCAGGTTTGGGTTGAATAAATATGTAAACCTAGGATTAAGTGTTTTGTAGCTTTAAGCAAGAAACTGCAATGTCATTGTGGGTGCGGTTGCAGGCAGCAATATAGGTAGGAAGGGAAACGTAATAGATCCGGCTTCTGGATGCACCTGGTTCTGTTCCTGGTCTGCTGCCTGCTGGAACGTCTATCTGCTTACTTTTGGAGGCTACTGTGCCAGATACCATTTCAACTGAACACAAAGACTGTTTGCTTGGTGAGCTGTGGATTCAGCGTTGTCTTTGAGAGAAAGGTATCGGGAGGAGAAGATTTACAAGCAGATAAGGACATTGTATTTACTGTTAATGGACTTGATAACTGGATGGATATACTGGATAATGATATATGGACTGAATGACATTTCTTAATCTTCTGAGTGCAATAAATAACTATTTTAAAACCACAAACAGTGTTTTTGTCTCCAGTGTGTGTATACTCTTGGGCCCACTCTCTCTCTCATTTGCCTGCCTGGCTTGACTGCTGCTGCATACTCTGCTTGGGGGTTTATCCCCAAACACTAACACTCAAGAGATCATAACAATCAGATATCATCTTATTCTGGGTTTCTGAAATGAAGCCTTATCTCATACAAAAAGTGAGAGTTGGAGAAGACAAAGAACCATTCTATAGGATTATGTCTGTCGGGCTCCAAAAGCAACAATATTAATCTCAGAGATCGCCATTATTGCTAACAACAAGATCTGATCTTCCGTGCTATGCTATGCTGCGACACCAGCTGAGAGGCGATGAACACATAGGGAATTCCTAAGAGGTGATGATGTTGACATTGTAACAACAGGGATTCCCTGTTCAGCGATCAGCAGCACCAGGTACTTTGGGGATGATTTGGCTTGTGAAGGAGAGCATTCCTCTTACACAAAGACAGGACGGAGGGAGAGCTGAGGATTAGAGAGGGGTCGGAGCTAGATAGGGTATTAGTGCAGAGTAGGAAGGATAGGGATAGGCTCATATATAATGGTAGACAAGGGTGGTAATTAGGGTAATTAGAATGGGGTGGAATGCAGGAGTTAGCTGCGATTAGGTGGGCGTGGGTGCACTATAAACAGCGCTGAAGGCAGACGCTTCCAGCACTAACCCTAGAAAGAATGAAGCCAATACTGAATGAAATTATATATCCTGATCAAAACAGCTTTTTACCAAACAGACAAATAAGAAATAATATTAGAACAGTGATAAATGTAATTGAATGTTATGAAGCCCACCCCAAAAAGCAAGCAGCATTAAAAAAAAATTAGACGCACAGAAAACCTGTAATAATGTCAATTGGCAGTTCATGTTACAACAAATAAAAAAATGAATTTTGGTGCAAATATAGAAAAAACATTACAAGCAATATATTTGAATGAAAGGGCAAGCTTACTATTAAATGGAGACCGTATGGATGATTTTAAGATAGCCAAGGGAATGAGACAAGGGTGTATCACCTCTCCTATTTATCCTATCTTTAGAAGTATTGTCAAATCTTATTTAGGTAAATGAAGTCAAACAAGGAAATTGGAATCTTTTCCTGAGACAACTTTATTTGGAAGTAAGGAAAGAAGTTTCAACCAGGCAAATCACTAGTGATTTCAAATTTGGAAGTCACTACGGGTAATTTGATTTTCAAAACTACTGATCCACAGAATCATTGAGAGTCAGATATGCCTAAATAATGATAGTGCTACCTTTTGGTACATATACTGTATAACAAGCAAGGTTAATCCTTTTTTCAATCATTTGACCTACTAATTGTCTTATGTTCTACAAGGTCAGACCATAATTAAATCTATGGTTAAGTAAGTGATTTGATCTGCCAGTGAGGGATGTTGTATTTAACTGGCCCTCTTTTCAGCAAGTGAGCAGAAGTGAGAAACTGGTCTGTTATGACAATATATGTTTTCCTTCTCACGTTTTCATTTCCTCCAGCTGTAATAAGATAAATGAAAACATTATATAAGGAAGTGGGGTATAAAAATTGGGAAAGAAAGCTCAGCGTTGCTGCCTCTGATTCATGGTGGCTATGCTATGGGTCTCATATAGCTGAATTACTAAACCCAGTGTTCTAAAGCCAAATAAGACATAATGATGTAACATAAACTGTGTGAATCCACTTGTGGGCTTCAACATTGCTGATCACCACTAGATGGCAGATAAAATTAGAGTTATCCAGTAATGGTTTAGAATTCAATCGATCAATTTTTATTATGATAATCCAGCATTAGATGGTTTAGATTTTTGCAGTCCAGATTTGTTTTCATAGCTAGAATTTTGTTTGAACAAATGGCAGCCCAATTACAGTGAATATAATTCATATATGTAGCTGAGTTATTAGATCATAGATAATAAAGCTAGGTGAAATGAAGCAAATTATTCTTTATAATAATGTGTGAACAATCCCCAATAAAAGGTAGTGTCCATGAATACCAGCAAATAGCATAAAACTCCAAAGAAAAGTGGGGGAAGCTAGGGCTAAGAATGAACTAACGCTTGCAACAAATGCCAAAAATAATAAAATTAGGAGAAATTTCCTGACAACAATTAACCAGCTTGCCTTCAGAAGTTGTGAGTACTCCATAATTGGAGGCTTTTAAGAAGAGACTGGACAGCCACTTTTTTGGAATGATATAGGGTCTCCTGTTTGAGTAGGGGGATGGACTAAAATACCTTCCAGTTGTGTTATTCTATTATTATTTTAAAAAGAGATCATAGAACATACTGTAGAATAATAGAGTCCAAAGGGACTTTCGAGGTCTTCTAGTGTAACCCTCTATTTAAACAGGAGACCTTATACCATTCCAGATAAGTAGTTGTAGACTTACATTCTTTTTTTTTTTAAGTGATGGAGCACCTATAACTTCTAAAGGCAAGCTGTTCCACTGATTAATTGTTCTCACTGTTAGGAAGTTTCTCCTTAATTCCAGTTTGCTTCTCTCCTTGATTAGTTTCCATCCATTGTTTCTTGTCCTGCCTTCAGGTGCTTTGGAAAATAGTTTGCCTCCCTCTTCTTTGTGTTAGTCCCTCCAATTCTGGAATACTACTATCCTGTCATCCCAATTCTTTTCTTTAGCCAAATCCAAATCTTACAGCCATTCTTCATATGTTTTAGGCCTTTAATTATCTTAGCTCAGGGGTGGGATTCTACCAGTTCGCACCTATTCGCTAGAACCGGTTGTTAGTTGTTAAATTACTGGTCTAATCCTGTAAGGAAGGCAGGAAGGAAACATTCTGGTGTTGCTTACAGAAACTGCCTCTCCGTTAACCTTTATTACATTCTTGGCAGGACTAGACTTCCTGTCTCAAGAACGTCTCTGGAGTTTTTTCCCCCTCCTTTGCTGGTACTTTGCTTGTATGGAGTGACCATTCAGTTACAGTGGCACTGAAAAAAGTGACTTATGACCATTTTTCACATTATGACTGTTGCAGCATCCCCACAGTCATGAGAGGCCAGGAGAGGAGATGCATGCCTCAATGTGAGTGATATTGAGTTGGCTACGCCCAGCCAATAACATGACCACCAAGCCATGCCCACCAACTAAGCCACGCCCACAGAACCGGTTGTTAAAAAATTTGAATCTCACCCCTGTCTTAGCGACTCTTCTTTGCACTTTTTCCAAAGTCCCAACATAATTTTTGTAATGCAGTGACCAAAACTGGATGCACTATTCCAGATACGGTCTTATTAATAAAGCGGTACTAATACTTCATGTGATTTTGATTCTTTTCTTCTGTTTATACAACCAAAGATTGTACTAGCCTTTTTGGCTGCTGTCGCACATTGCTAACTCATGTTTAAGTGATTATCCACTAGGACACCAAGTTCCCTCTCACAGTTACTGTTTTTGAGCCAGGTTTCCCCTAATCTGTACTTGTACCTTTAGTTTTTTTAGTACCTTTAGATGCTGTTAATATGGCTCTGCACTACATCCTACAACACCTTGAATCTCCAAATACCTATGCAAGGGTCCTCTTTGTAGACTTTAGTTCAGCATTCAATGCTATCATTCCAGACATTCTTCTAACTAAACTAAACCAGCTAGTAGTACCTGAACACACTTGTAAATGGATCATAAGGGACTGGAGATAAGGCATATGAAGAACGCTTACAGGAACTGGGCTTGGCTAGTCTAGTAAAGAGAAGAACCAGGGGAGACATGATAGCGGTCTTCCAATATTTGAGGGGCTGCCACAGGGAGGAAGGGGTCAAGCTATTTTCTAAAGGACCAGGCCAGACAAGGAATAATGGATGGAAACTGAACAAGGAGAGATTTAACCTGGAAATAAGGAGAAACTTTCTGACAGTGAGAACAATCAACCAGTGGAACACCTTGCCCTCAGAAGTTGTGGGAGCACCATCACTTGAAACCTTCAATAAATTGGACTGCCATTTGTCAGAAATGGTGTAGAGTCTCCCGCTTAGACATGGGAGTTGGACTAGATGTTCCATGCCCCTTCCAACTCTGATTATCTGTTATCATAAGCTTCCTAGCAGATGGGAAGCAGCAAGTGAAGCTAGCAGAATCACATCTGATATCTGTACAATTAGCACCCCCACTCAAGGCTATGTACTTTCTCCACTTCTCTTCTCCCTCTTTTCCAATGACTGCATCTCAAATGTTCCATCTGTTAAAATACTGAAGTTTGCAGATGATACTACAGTGATTGGTCTCATTCGAGACAATGATGAATCCACATACAGACGGGAGGTTGTAGAATTTGCCTCATGGTGTGACCGGAACAATCTGTAACTGAACACACTCAAAACTATAGAAATGGTGGTACACTTTAGAAGAAACCCTCCTATAATACCACCTCTTGCAATACTGGACAACACAGTATCAACAGTAGAGACCTTCAAATTTCTAGTGTCTATCATATCTCAGGACTTAAAATGAACACCTAACATCAAAAATGTCATCAAAAAAGCACAATAAAGAATATTCTTTTTGTGCCAATTCAGAAAGCTCAAACTGCCCAAGGAGCTGCTGATACAGTTCTACAGATGAATTTTTGAGTCTGTCATCTGCACCTCTATAACTGTCTGGTTTGGTTCTACAACCCAGCAAGACAGACACAGACTTCAAAGTTTCAACTCCTACCCTCAAAACAATGCTATAGAGCACTGCACACCAGAACAACTAGACACAAGAACAGTTTTCCCCCTGAATGCCCTCACTCTGCTGAACAAATATTTCCCTTAACACTGTCAAACTATTTATTAAGCCTGCATTACGATAACTATTAATCCTCCCATTTTTCCTTTCATCCATCTCCTCTTTCTTATGACTGTATGACTGTAACCTTGTTGCTTGTATCCTAACCATTTTTATTGACTGTTTCCTAGTATGATTTGATTGCTTATTGTACCCTATGACTATTATTAAGTGATATACCTTATGATTCTTGACTCTTGACAAATATATCTTTTCTTTTATGTATACTGAGAGCATATGCAACAAGACAAATTCCTTGTGTGTCCAATCACATTTGACTAATAAAGAATTCTATTTTATTTTTCCTGCCCAGGTATAAACCCTTGCTTTCCTTCACATTAAATTTCATTTTGTTGGATAGGGCCCATTGTTCCAGTCTGTCAAGGTCTTTTTGGATCCCGATTTTGTTTTCTGGGGTGTTAGTTATTCCTGCCACATTTCCCCACATTTTTCAAGTTGTTTTCTCTTTTAGGATTTTCATTCATAGAATCTTTCCTAGGTTGTCTCAATTTGTTATAATTGGCTCATTTAAAGTTTCGGACACTGAATAGAGTAAATTATAGAACAGAATAGAATAGTTGGAAGGGACCTTGTAAGTCATCTAGTCCAACCCCCCACCCAAGCAGATCTTACACCATTTCCGACAGTCTTTTCTTGACAGCTTCCAGTGATGAAGCTCCCATAACTTCTGAAGGCAAACTGTTCCACTGGTTGATTATTCTCACTGTCAGAAAATTTATCCTTATTTCTAGGTTGAATCTCTCTGATCAGTATCCATCCATTATTTCTTATCTGGACCTCAGGTGCTTTGGAAAATAGATTGATTTCCTCCTCTCTGTGACAGCCCCTCAAATACTGAACATTGCTATTATGTTTTTCCTGGTCCTTCTCTTCATTAGACTAGCCATGTCCAGTTCCTATAACCATTTTTCACATGTTTTAGCCTCCAGTCTGGTCATCTTTGTTTCTCTTCTCTGAACTCTTTATAGAGCAGTGGTGTCAATCTTGATTTCATTGAGGGTTGCATCAGGGTTGTGTTTGACCTCAGGGGGCTGGCCAGGCATGGCCAGGCTGGGTGTCCCTCATGTCGGGTGCATGGCCAGCTTGACCTCCCTCATGTCGGGTGCATCTGTGGTGGTCCGGCCAGGGCTGGGGGGATCCATTGTCACCAGCGGATGAAGATGAGTCTAGGGAGAGCACTAAACCCTTATCCTCCAGAGGAGCCTTGTCCTGTTCTAGAGTCTCAACATCTTTTTAATAATGTAGTGACCAAAACTAGATTCTAGGTGTGGTCTAAGGCTTTATAGAGTGGTATTAGTACCTCATGGGGTCTTGATTGAATTCCTTTGTTAATGCAATTTAGATGGCAGGATTCCAACAGATACCCTAATTAAATCATGAGCCTCAAGCCAAGCTTCAAAAGAAATCCAGTTATTAGAAGCTTCATGCTGGCATGGACCAGGTAGAGCCAACTCTAACCTCAGTTAATTCACACCTTTTCTCTGACCCTATTTCCCCCTCCCACCAATATGTGTCATCCATCACATTTCCCAATGAAGCCATTTTGTGGGTTGTAAAAGTCACTCCCTCTGGCCCCTGTGGGTTCTGTGGAGATGACCTCGGTGTATTGGTTGGAATGTGCCTTGTTTTGACTGAGATACCAGCTCCTTGATGCAGCTGCAAAGTTCACTTTCCCATCTCCTTGCCTATGGCAACTCGAGAGCAGGTCAGGGATGCTTTGCAAATTGACATTTGGCTCCTCACACTTCCTGAAGGCAACCTGTGCAAAGCAAAGACAGTTTGAGTACAAGTATAGATTTTAGAGTTGTGACTCCCACCCCCAGGCTCTTTTGGGTTGTCTGTATGGAATTTAGTTATGAGATGGTCAGACTGGATGTTTCTATTCTTTACCCAGATGCCTTTGGTAAGGGATAGCAATTCCACTTGATTAGGTATTGGATCTGTCTCATGCGCCACCTCAAGTCGAGGATTCATTGCACCTCATAATGGGTTTGCCCCCATGACCACTGAATGCAGGGGCTTATGGATGGTGGTCTCAGGGTTGACCTGACCATGGGTTTTAAGAGGCTGCTATGGAATACCGGGTGTTTCTTCCCTAGCAGTCGGGGCAATTTTAATTGCACCGTGACTGGGTTAATGATCTTTACTATGGAGAATGGCCTCATGAACTTGGGTCCCAGCTTCCGACTGGGGAGTTTTAACCTCAAATGTTTTGTGGAAAGATAGACTTTTTCTCCCAACTGGAATGGTCGTTGTAGGTCTCGAGGTTTGCCTGTTACTTATAGGTCTGCACCACTTTAGCTAGCACCTTCTTGATAGTTTCCCATGTTGCTTTTAGCATTGATAGACAGTCTGTCAAGCTAAATGAGGAGGGGGGATCCCGTGGATATTCTGGAATTGGGATGAAATCCTTGCCGCTCAATATTTTGAATGGAGTTAGCTCCCTCTTACTGTCACATACTATTGTATGTGACATTGGTGAAAGGCAAGAGGTCTGCCCAATTGGACTCCTGATAGTTCATGTAACACCTCAGGTACTGCTCTACCATGGTGTTCAAATGTTGTGCCCCCCCCCCCATTGGTGGCCAGATGAAAAGCTGAGCTAAGGCCCTGGGACAACCCAATAGATCACAAGAACTCTCTCCAGAACTTAGCTGTGAACTAGACCCCTCTGTCTGAGATTATTCTTCATGGTATTCAATGAAGGTAGTAAATATGTTTCAGGAACAGTTTGGTTAACTGGTAGGCTGAGAGCAGTCTGCTGCAAGGTATGAAGTGTGCCTGCTTGGAAAAAAAGTCAATCGCTGTCCAGATCACCATATTCCCCCCACATTTTGGCAACTCCATAATGAAGTCCATTGCGATTTCCTCCCATGGCTTCATTGACTCTGCCACCGGTTACAGCAGTCTGAGGAGTTTTCCTGGTTGTTGTTTTTTCATAGTGGCGCAGATGGTGCAGCTTTTCATGTAACTGTTCGCATTTCTTTTCATGCCGGACCACCAGAATTGCATCTGTGCTAAGTGTAAAGTCTTTAGGAACCCAAGTGGCCACCAAGTTGACATTGTGGCTTTGTTGGAGAATTAAGGTGCATAGGGACTTTGGAATGTAGAGTTTTGTCCCTTTCCATGCTAGGTCGTCTCTTCTTGTCAAGATGTGTTGGTTGTCACTGAACCAGGGGTCTGCTAGCAGTTCAGTTTTGAGTTTCATGGTTAGATCACTTGCAGGTCAGTCTTGCCAGTCACAGCATTGTCATCTGGTGGTCACTTGGGCTGCTGTTTGGGTAGAGGGGATGATGGCATCTACTACCTCCTCCCATTTGCATTTGTACTCAGGCATGCAGGAGAGGGCATCAGCTAGGAAATTCCTTCCCCCAGGGATGTGTTTCAGCATGGTTGAATAGGTTGAAATATTGGGTCCAGTGGACTTGTGTGGGTGATAATTTCCGCAAGGTCCTAAGGGCCTCCAGATTTTTATGGTCAGCCAGACTTCAAATGGTTTCTCTCCGCTTTCCAGTGTGGCACCAGGTTAGTAGTGCCTATCTTACTGCAAAAGCTTCTTTTTTTCCATGCAGCCCATCATCTCTCTTGTATCCATAAGTTTATGGAAGGTGTAAGCACAGGGCTGTAATTTTCTTTGGCTATTTCTTTGGAGTAGCACTGCTCCCATTGCCATGTCACTGGTGTCTGTTTGGATGATGAAGGGTTGTTCAGGATCCAGATACTTCAACACCAGTTCCTTTGCAAAAAGTCCTTTTAGTGTTTCAAATGCCCTTTGGCAATTTAGATCCCACTGCAGGGATTATCCCAGGTGGGGCTTCGCCCTTGGGCTTCCCATCTTGAGAAGATCTGTCATGGGTTTAGCAATTCTTGAGAAGGAAGGGATGAATTGCCTGTAAAAGTTTGTAAATAGCAATAGCACTTAGACTTATATACCACTTCACAGTGCATTTACAGCTCTCTCTAAGTGGTTTACAGAGTCAGAATATTGCCCCCAACAATTTGGGTCCTATTTTGCCCATCTCGGAATGATGGAAGGCTGAGTCAAACTTGAGCCTGGTGAGGTTTGAACTGTCAAATTGCAGGCAACAAATCCTAGGAAACTTAGTAGTTGTCTGCAGGTGAAAGGGGGCTGCCAGCCTAGGGCAGCTTGTACTTTAGTGGGTCCATCTCTATACTGTCATTTGACACTCAATAGCTCAGGTAGTCTAGCCATTAACAGTTAAATTTTGACAGCTTAACATAGAGGTTTGCCGCCAGAAATTTTCCAGCCATTTATTGAGATTGCTAACCTCTATCCACTATCCTTCTTATCTTATCATTTTTCTTGTGAATTACTTCCAGGAGCAGGTGGAGTCCTTTCTTATGCTCAGCATTTCATGGGTGAATAAGTCACTGGCCACACCTGTGAGCAGCTGAAGAATGTAATCAGGAAACAATTCTTAGGCAGAATTGTACATGCTGGCAGGCATATTGACTTTCAACCAAAAGGAAAAATAATGGAACACTCCCTGGAGCAGTGCGAGGATGAACCGGTCAAACTATTCAGAAAGTATAGAGTCAGCATCAGGAAAATAGAAAAGTGCAGTTCTATGTTAATCACCTGGCATCCTGATATATTCCACTGAAAGAATAATAACAGTCCCAGCCTGGTTTCAAATATAACAAATATCATTTCTTCACAATATAAGACATATCAGTTGAAATATATTGGTAACAAGTATTTGAGAAGTATTTGCATTTATGTTGCTTTTAATAATAAAAGACACAATATTTTATTGTAATCTATTACCAATTCTTTGAAAATGTTGTCTATGAATATTATATACAGTCCACCTTTTCTTTTTCAGAGCAGAGAGATGTAGATGTTATATAGTGTGATGCCTGCTACTGTATCCTTTGGGAGGGAGAAATTAATATTATTACCTTTAATACTATTAAATATTTCCCTAACTCTTTGGGAAACTCAATAGGTAGAAAAAAATGGAAAACAGTCTAAATATCTGGCTGATTGTGTGATCAACCTTAAGAATTTATTACACTTACTTCCTACTGTTGCAGCAAATCTTGCTTCCAAATCAGGACACAAGATCACAAAAGGTTGGAGAATACAGGTTTTATTTGCGCAAAGTGTTCAGAGCATTAACATGGCAAATTCTGAACTCCCAACTCTTCCTGAGACAATACTTTTATACCCATTATGACCTCAGCATAGACCTGGGCGTTACTTTTACTACATTTTACCAAATAAGGACAATATTGCATATAATTTTATTGCAGTGGGTATAAAGAGGAAATAACAAGTATATTTTTGATCATTCAGCTATCTTATACCACCACTTATTTACCATGTTCACCCTTGTTTACAGTAACGTGGTTAGTTCCAGTTCCTGAATTAAGCAAAGCTGTGGGTTTACCCAATGTTAAGCATAGTGATGGGAAGGGACCCTTGCTAAATATGACTTGTTGACCTGTGCTAAATATAAAAGGTGCTTTATATGCTCTATATGAAAAGTGCTTTATATGCTCTTTTTCAGCTGCCTCACTACGAATTTATTCCTTCTATTTTCCCCACACCAATGATCCTATGGAGTCTGGGTTCAGAGAGAATGACTAGTCATAAGTTCCCAGCCAGTTTTCATGCCTAAAGTGGGACTAGAACAATCTCTTCTTTTCTAGCTTGTTGCTTTAACCACGAGAATACGGCTATCAAACTCCTAGCCTGTGTGCCAGATGTGTCACAGGATGGCCACACTGATGCCCAGTTTAGTGAAGGCGAAAAAAGTCCCAATACATTGCATGACAAAGTCCCATGGCAATGTGAGTTTGACACCACTGCACTAGAACAACATAGCTCTTATATAAAATGTATTACCCCTTTATACCCACTGCAATCAACCAAGACTTTCCTCATCCAAGCTGCTGATGCCCTGCCTTAAAAGATACTCGATGGAATCAGCTATAAATTTATAAGTGGTCAGAAAAGAAAAGAAAAGATTTAGTTGACCTGTTGTTCTAAGTTTGTAGAGTACAGGAGATGGCCACAAAGTGCATTACTCCTTTTAAGCAGGAAAAAGTGCAAGGTGTGACTGCAATATTGCAATTACTCAGCCAGGCTGTTGACACAGTAATCACATTACTGGATTTTTCTCCAATGCCTGCTATTTGCCAACACCTGCTCTATTTTGTTAAAATCTTTAACTTTGAACTGAAGATGCCTATTATTCCTGTAAAAAACTCTTCCAGCATTCTACCTCTATGAATTTAGGGCTACAATGATTCAGTTGTTTACAGCACTAGTCCAATCAATGAGATATATGGGTCATTTCTGAAAGTTTCTAGACCAGCTTATTCAACTCTATGAGCCAGAGCATGCTCTCCAATTCTGACAGGAAAATAATAGATTGTGCCCCTGAGCCAAGATCAAATGCATTTCCTTCAAATGACAGCTGGCCTTCAACCACAAGGAACTTTGTGTATGAAGAGAAGATCATTTAAAGTGATAAACAGTGTTAAGGCTCCAGTAAAACCCACAATTATCCACCAATCATCCCATGCCAGTGTCAGGTCCCAGCACCTAGGAAAAAGCCCTGACTTCACTGTTTTTGTAGCTGCTTGGAAAAGCTTCTACAGGATCAATTCACTAGGATAAAAAGCTTCCTGTGATTGAATGGAAACCTAAGTCTGACATTATTTGGAATGGGTTGTGATCCTTTCCCTCATCGGTCCAGGACTTTGCTTCCTCTATTGAAAGAACAGGCTTCAGATATGAAAGGTCAAGGATTTTCATTGGAGGAGGGAGGTGTTGCCTTTGCAGGCTGACTGTCTTGCTTTCCCATCAAGGACTGGGATGGATAACATCCATCACTACCGACGTTCACTGCATTATTTTGGAGAGTCCCTCTCTCTCAGGCCCATCTATCTCAACTGTTGGGGGAGGGGCACATATTGATTGCATCTGGTGTCATGGCAAGTCATAATATGAAGGCTAGACCAAAATTGCTGAAACTATATGAAAATTGTTGAGCACTATTTTAGGTCCTGCAGGTCTAACTTAGAAGTAAGATGTTCTGTGGGAAAAGAAAAACTGACAAAAAATTTCTAATTATAAAAGCATCCCTGTTTTACCTTGTATTAAGTAGGATGTTTTATCTAGAATGTAATAATATGGAAATGGTTTTTCTTAGAGTTTAAAACTGAAAGTTCTAGTGAAACAGATAAGTGGGAACTTCAAACTCTCACAGTGCATTTAATCACTGAGAATTTATTATCCCAATATATTGCATTAAATTTTCTAAACTCTTTGGGAAGTTTCCATTAACATTTGTGTTTTATTAATAAAGGAAAAAAATATAAGCCTAAGCTTAAAGTTTTTACCTGGATGTTAAATCTGTCCAGAAAAAAAATTATGTTACAGTTAGAAAATAAATGTGGAATGGTCAATATGTTCAGCTTTCTAAAACATATGTTTATTTAAAACATGTATTTGTTACTTACAGCCACAGTTCTTAGACTTGCCTAAATCATAATATAAAAATAAAGTTCAAGCAAAAGAACAACAGAAAATTAAATACCATTGTAAAAAGATCATTACAGTAAAAGTCATGAAGAAATAAATTAAGTTTTCTCTGGTATTTAAATCTAAAATCAAGTTATTCCAGATCAATCTCTTGAAAACTTTCACAGAGTTGGATTTTGCAAAAAAATAAATTGGGCCAATTTATATACAAATCATACAGCAAAGATGAACATTTGTATTAGTTAAAATCATGTACTTTAGTTTCCAATAAAGAATATTTGTAGCTCAGGGTTGACATGAGGAGTCCTTGGTGTTCTCTGAATTTGGTTGTTTTCTTACAGACATTTCATTATCCAAACTAGGTAATACCATCAATACAAGTAAGGAGAGGGTTTTGCTGCCAGTTTATATTCTAGTGACTTGTCCTGTCAGTGTTGTTGGAGGTGATCTTAGAAGTTCTTTGATTGGGCTGTTTACTGTTTATTGGCTGTTTACTGTTGGCTTCTTTGGAAGTTCTTGACTGGGGTATTATTTACTTGAAATCATGATCTTATTTGATGTCACAGTGCTGTGCTTGTCCACAGATCTGGACTTAGCCAAAGAATCTATGATCGCATTGTTCCACAGCATATCTGACTTAATTAAATACATGAAGATTAAAATGCTGAAGAAACAAACATTAACCCTAACCCTAATGCTTTTGGAGGTTATAGTGGAGGTCATTATGCAACATTCTAGAAGCGATAACACTTCTACAAATACAAGCCAAAATATGAATCATATATGAACAGGACACCTTTGCTATATTTAAAAAGGATCAATTAGGGAACATCCACAGAACTATCAACACATCTTCAGTTTACTAGAGAAGAATAAAAGAACAGCTCGCTATCCTTCCTGGACATTCTGATCAGCAGAGATCACAATCGCAAACCAGAATCACAACTGTACAGAAAAATACCCACACCAACTAAGTGCTGCACTACCAAATCAACAATCCAACCTCCTATAGGAGAACCTGCCTCAGAACTTTATTAAGATAATATTAACTCAGGGACTTCTGGTTTGTTCCTTACTGGAGTCAGAGTGGAATCCGTGATTGTGTGCGGTTTCACCCGAGATCACTTGCTGGAGGGTCCCGATTGGTACCAGAACCACCCTGGTGTGGTGGTGAAGAAGGGGGAAATCTCCTGGAGGGTTGAGGGGAGTCGCAACTCCCCTCCCTGACAGGAAAATCCCTCCCAAAGGCAAGCTGCAGTGGTGGTCCTAAAATGGCCACCATGAAGACAAAGAACACTCCGGGAAACTAAGTTTTGTGCTGGAGCAGAGAAGTAGCAAGCAGAGTGTGAACCAAGCAAGGGACATTGCTTTTGAGGTACCCTGGTATTAAAATAAAGGGCTATCTTGGAGGGAAGTGTGTGGAAGCGGCGACCAGAGAAAGTGAGAAAGAAATTGGATCTTATAAAACTTGGATTGGATTAATTTGGAAGAGAAAATTTAAAGGAAAACACTTTAACACAACAAAGGTTTAGAAATTAAACTGGATAACTATTGAATTATGGGCACTTAAAGGGCATAATTAAATGCTGAAATTGAGTGTTGAAAAGAAAAGAAATAATAGCTAATGATTGAAAGCGGACTTAATAAAAGTATTATATTCAATAAAGAAAGTTAAAGGTAAAAAGACTCAAGAGCATCACCTAATTGTACAGGAAAACTTCAGTATATTTTTAAAAGTGTGTGGTCTTCTCAAGAGTTTGGATTTTGGAACTTAAAAGAAAATAAAAGAAACTTTATTATCGTTATAGAACCATATGAACAAAGACTCAAGAGTATGGATTGTTGAAAATAAATTCAAAAGATATTGGCTGAAATAATATACTGGACTCTGGGATTGAATATATATATTAAAGAAGAGGATTTTAACTATTAAGAAAGAGGGAAAGAAAAGGAGAAAAGGAGAAGATATAATGGAGAAACTATTTGTTGATATAAGATTGGACTTAAAGAGTCAAGATTGGATTTTCAAGATATAAGGGACATGATAAAAATTAAACTTGAAATGTGCAATTATGTATTACAGAAATTAGAAATAGTGACTCAGCATACACAAGAACAAAATAAACCAGAGGGGGAGGAGTTCTATAAAGAAGCCAACACTGAAGGACAAAAGGAACAATTATTTAAGCAGGAGAGAAAAGGAATTAGAATTAAAATTTTGTGGGTTGATGGGATGATTAAAGGGAGAATGGTTCGGAAAATGGATAAAGGGAGAAGGAAAAAGCAGAAAAAGGAAGGGCAAAAGAAAAGTCAAAAGAGGGAGAGAGAAAAGTTTAATAACTGGAATGAGAAATGGAGGGGAATAAGAATGTGGGAAAAGGGAATTAAGAGAAAGGACCAGAAAACAAAGAGGAATAGGAAACAAACAAGGATGAAAAGAAAGTACATTGTCCAAAAAGTGAGAAATAATGGGTTTTTAAAAAAGGATAAGGAAAGAGATTCCACAAGATAATATGTTGTGATGTATAAGAATTTATTGAAAATAGTATTTTGTAATGTATAGATGATTCATAAGGTGCTTGAGAAAATACTGTATAATGCAGAATCTGAGAAAAATATATATATTTGTGTTATATACTAGACAGGCAGATTGATATTAAGGTAGAATGAAGAGGGTTAGCTCAATTATTAACCAGAGGGGACAATTATATTTACAGATAAGGATTGATAAAATGACAAATGTGACAGAAAATAGTAATATGAGAAATGACAACAGAAACGAGATGAGAATTTTAGATAACATTGTAAAATAAGATATGAGAATATATTAATATAACATGAATTGGAATTGGATAAGATAAGCTTAATATTTAACAATAATAAGGATGATGCAATATGAAACTAAACAAATATAATGAACAGATAACTATGGTCATGTTTGTATTGACATGTGAAACCTGGAACCACACTCCTTGTCAAATGAGAATTTTTTTATTTTAAAAAATAAAATAAAAGCAGGGAGAAAATTGAATAAAGGAATTCCTAGGTATGTTTAACTGATATGATGGTAGGCATTTGGAGAGAGTTTTGAAAGGTTGAAAATAAGCATTGAAGGATTATGAATTAATGTGAAATATATGCATTGATTAATGTGAAATATATGCAAATTAATAATTGATATTATTAATTTTGCCTATACTAAAATGTATGATATATTAATGCCACACTATTAATGTATTGTTGTGCATACGTAGATTGAAATAAAAAAAAATTTTGGGAAAAAAAGATAATATTAACTCACTGCAGCAACCCTGAATAGCAGAAAAAGGAAAACAAGCACCTGTACAACATAATCCAAGAAAAAGGATATGCACGCAACTTTATCAAAAAGTGCCTGATTACTCAACTCAATACAGCACATCACAAGCCCTAATTAAATGAATATCACTGCCATACATTAAAAACATCTTAGAAACCACCAACAGACTATTACAACCACATTCAAAACATTCTAAGTAAATCAAAAGACCCAGCAGCCCCAGAAGAAAAAAACAGGAAACATCTGCAGGAAATAGTATAATGACCACAACAGCCACTCTGTAGAAAAAAACAGGAAGAAGACTGGCAGAATGCCTCCATGAATGCCAACTAAAATGTCAGAAGACATGAAAACTCTTTAATTTCACAACATAAGGACAGATTTAATCATAGTTTCAATTGAGGTTGAATGTTAATGTTAATGTTGATTGATAGGACCTTAATTTCTTCCTCCATCTTGTTGTTTATAATCCTCTATTTGCCCTTGCTTCTCTCTGTGTTCTGGTTCTCACACGTTCTCTTTCCAAACCTTCCATTTCCAGCTGTCCTCTCATATCTGATTCTTTCTCTTCTAATTTCTGTTCTTCTTGGCCCTTGTTTTCTAGTTCATCTCTGCTGTCTGTTTCTTCCTCTGTAGCTAAGGAATGTTCATAGGACTCCTGTGCTTTATCCAGAATATCAATTTTGAATTTCCTGTCTTGCCACGTAATCAGCATACCTTCTGGTATGAGCCATCTGAAGGGCACCTTGTACTTGACTAGGTGTGAGGAGAGGAAGTGGTAATCCCTTCTTTCCCTGACCCTTCTTGGAATTTGTTTTAGTGTTATGATCTCTTTTCCTTTGTAGATCAGAGGTTCATCCTTTGTCTTCTTATACATTTCATCCCTTGCTGTTTTCCTAGAAAACCTCACATGGACACCTCTTGGTGCCGTGCATAGTTTGTATGTAACCTATATATTTCAAAAATATCACATTGGATCTTGTTTTTGCCTTTTTGTAGAGCATCTGCTAATAGTTCTGTCATGGTTTTTAATAAATCTTCCTCCTGGAGTTCCGGTTTGCAGCACTTCGGGGCAGGCAGGAATTGGTGACTGTGCGCCGTTTCTGTCTGCGCTCACTGCTGGAGTGCCCTGAGCCACTTGGCTTCAGGGCTAGCCACCTCCGTAGAAGGTGGCGAAGATAGGGGGGATCTGGCAGGGTCGAGAGATATCGCACCTCTCTTCTCTAGCTGGCAAAAACCCCTTTTCCGAAGGCAGCCGAGTGGCGGTCAGAAATGGCCGCCACATAGAAGCGCTCAGCCGGAAAAAGAAGGTGCAGGAGGAGATGAGAAGAAGTGAAAGTTTTTTTGCTGATCGGGACAAAGCAATAACGACAGTACCCTGGAACTTAAAATTTGCGAAGGACACATCATTTCCAGAGATTTATAAGCGGCGAATGAAAATTAAAAAGGGAAGTTTTTCTTTTTTTTCACTCTCCTTCCTAACGTGACAGCGAATGGAAATGCAAGAGAAATCGGAAAAATCCGCATTGGCACTAATAGGTAATTAAATGCTAAAGGGATAAGGATTTCTGAATATTTTTAAAAAAATCTTTTTTGCTGTAAGTGGGAAGGGAGAGGAAAAGAATTGGAGCAGGATTTGGAAGTAAGGAGGAGATTGCCTAGAATCTCAAAGAATTATTAAATACTAACAAGACTTCTAAAAGATACATTTTAACTGGAACTTGTAACTAAACAGTAACTCCAGAAAGAGAAAGTGAAGAAAGAAGAAAGTGCTAAAAGAAACAGCTTATTTGGATTGTTTGGTGACTTCGGGACTTTGTGGAATTATTTTTGACTAAAAACACTTGGGTGGCTATTTTGGAAAAACTTTTTCTTTCTACAATGGCATCACTTGTGGATGAATTGAAAATTGAATACAAAAAATACAAAGAAGAAGAACAAGAAGGGAAAGACTCTCTTGGCACTCTTTTTCAATTTTTAGAAATGGCGATTTGCACCTATGAGAAACTGACAGTGCAACAACATGATTGGGACAAAGAAGAACCCATCTTTTGATGAACAAGTAACTTTATTTGGGGAAGAAAGAGAGAAAGAGGATAAGAAAAAGGGGACTTTAAGACTTGAAAAAACAACCAAAAAAGAGAAAAATAAGGTGAAAAGTGGATATAATGTTAGAAAACAACAGAAAGGGGGAAAGCAGAAGAAAAGGGAGGTGGAGAGACAAGGGGGTAAAAAGGGCAGGGAGAAGAACAAGCAAGGGAGGAAGGAAGGGATGAGAAGCCTTAATGGTAGGGAGCAAGATGTAAAGAAACAAGATTCATTTAGAGATAATGGGTAAATTTAATTGAAAAGGGGATTCTGCAAAGGTACATAAGATTCTATTCTTATATTGGTACTTAGAAATAATGTTAGAAAATTGGAAACAACATGTGATCAAAAAATGGGATAAAATATTTAGTGTAACTTAGTGAAATTTTTGTGAATAAAAAGGCAATGAAATAAATGAGAGAATTGAAGTAGGAGGAAATGGGAACATTTTAATGATACAATGATTTAAAATATGTGATGTGGGGGGGAAATAACTATGGAAGGTATAAGTGTTCCCATAAAACTATGATATTCAATTGAAAAGTGATGTGTAAAATGTTTAAGATATAAATGAATATTAATATTAATGATTAGATTTGTATTGTCATTGATAGTTGTTTTAATTATATTATATACTTATACATTTTTTCTTTTTATAAAATATAATGTGTAATTTTAGAATGTATGAAACAGAATCCCAATGGAAGTCATGTATTATATTAAGTATTATAAATTTAGGGAAAAGAGTTAAAGGCGTCATATTCCAATCAGTGTACAGGCGAAGTTTTGTTTAAAGAGAAAAGAGAAATAGATAGCTGGAAACAGAACAGATAAAGAATAATAAATATTATGATCTGAACTGAGATGAGATAAATAAAATAAAACTAAGAAAGTGAAAAGAGGTGAGAAGCTATATAGAAAATGGAAAATGGTAATAAGATATGGAATGGTATATAAAATGAATATGAATTTGAATTTGTGTCTGTACGAAGAGATGTAATCCGGGATCAAGCAGCTTTCAGAAAAGATGTTTTATGTTTTTATGTTTTGTTTGTTTGTGTATTGTCTTTGAAAATAAAATTTGTTTTAAAAAAATAAATAAATCTTCCTCCTTATTTTCCGCTACATTCTTGAATCTCAGGTAGAAAGCTGATTTCTCCATTTCTAGGTGGACAATTGCCTCTTCCAAGTCTCTATTTACTGCCATCAATTCTGTCTATTGTCTCTAGTTTTTTTTCTGTTAATTCTGTTTTATTTTCCACCACTATATTTTCTGTTCATTTTAGGCTATTGCCTCTTGTATCGTTCTTATTTTATCATCCAGTTTGTGAATGCCTCCCTTCATTTCTCCAATCTCATTTTTGATCTCTTCATGGTTTCTTGTTATTGACTCTTGTGTTTTTATCATTGATTTCTGTATCATGAGAAGGGTTATCTGCATATTCTGCAGGCTCAATGTAGATCCTGATTTCTCTCCCCCAAGCATACTTTCTATTAATTGTTGTCCCGATGGGGATGCTACTGTCGAAAAACACTAAAGCACCTAGATGAGCATAGATTAACTCCAAGATTAACCTCTGATCAACAATCAAGTAAACAATACCCCAATCAAGAAACTGCCAAACAAGCCAACAATAAACAGTCCAATCAAAGAACCTCCAAGACCACCCCCACCAACAAGGCAAGCAACTAGAATATAAACTGAGAGCAAACCCCACTCCTTACTAGCACTGATGATATTATCTAATTTGGGTAATGAAATATATGCAAGAAAACAAACAAGCTCTGAACAACAAAAATGAAGACAGGTAATAACTTCAAATGCAAATGGAACTTTTTAATTTTGTAACACATTTCATTTAAAAAATATATTTATATATATTCAGTCAATGCTTGCTAGGAACTTTCTGAGTTATAATGTATGTTTTCTTACTCATCACTTTTCTGTATGACTATCAGAAACACAAGTAGAGCTTCATTATTCAAATTTATAAAAGACCCAACTTTGTTGACTTTTCCTTATTGTCATATATTTTATACATTGAAGAGTTTTTATATATTTTATATACAGAGTAAGCATGAATATATTCCTCATAATTATCCAGTCAGATAGAACACTGTTCCTGCACAGTTATTGTGATGTATATCTTCAATGTAACATATATGTTCAATGTTTTGAGAATTGATTGCAAGGTATATGGCATTTCCTTTTCTTTTAATCTCAAAACAAGGGTAAAACTAATTTGATGGAAAGAGAATGACACTTAGTCCAAAAGCACTCACTGAGGTCCAAGGTAAAAGCACAGAATTTCAAAACTGCAATGTATGGTCTATCCTAGAATGGGTTAAAGTTCATATCCATTTGAATATCAATCCTGTAATCACTTGTCTATTCTTAACTACTTAGCTAAATCTGAAATTAATTTCTTATTTTTAGGACTTTAAAAATAAAAAAGGACCTATAAAGCACAATCTTATGCAATCCCATGTCTAAATAAGTATGAAAAATTTTAATCTTAAAACTGTAAGTCATTAAAAAATTAAATGGACTAATGACTGCCATGGATTTAATAAATCTTGTCAGCTTCCAAGCTTAATTTGCCTAATATTTTGGGCATAAACTTTAATTAGCACTAGGACAGGGGTGTCAAACTCAATTTCATTGAGGGTCGCTTCAGGGTTGTGTTTGACCTTGGGGGACCAGGGTGGATATGGCTGGGATGGGTGTGGCAAGCTCGATGTCACTTGTGTCGGGGGCCCTTGTGGTGACCTGAGCACACTGTCAGCAAAAATGGGCTCCTGAGCTCTGTTTCTGGTTGTGACGGCTTTTTGCAACCCTCTGCCAGTGAAAATGGAGCTTGCAAAGGCCACGCGTGGCCCTTGCAAGTTCCATTTCTGGCTGCAATGGCCTCCTGCAACCCTCTGCATTGAAACTGGAGCTTGGGAAGGTTGCGTGTAGCCCTTGCAAGCTCCATTTCCAGCTGCAGTGGCCTCCTGCAACCCTCTGCCAGCAAAAATGGAGCTCAGGAGGGCCACGCACAGCCATCACAAGCTTCATTTTCATTGACGTACCATGGGTTGCTCCTTCACTATTTCCAAGGCAGCCCTGCAGGCCAGATCAAAGCACTCTGTGGACCGGATCCAGCCCGTGGACCTTGAGTTTGATATCCCTGCACTAGAACTTTGCTTTAATAGCAATAGCACTTACACTTATATACCACTTCACAGTGCTTTACAGCCATCTCTAAGCAGTTTACAGAGTCAGCATATTGCCCCCAACAATCTGGGTCCTCATTTTACTGACCTCGGAAGGATGCAAGAATGAGTCAACCTTGAACCAGTGATATTTGAACTGCCAAATTGCTGGCAGCCGGCAGTTAGAAATATCCTGCAGTACTGCATTCTAACTACTGCACCACCATGGTTCTTAATAATAGATCTTATCTTGGAAAAATAATACTAAGTTAATTAAAACATTTTGTAATATAACTTAATAGCAGTGTGTGTAACACACTATATATATATGCGTATGAATGTATATACATACACATATACATGTATGTGTATATGTGTGTGTGTGTGTGTGTGTGTGTGTATGTATGCATACACACAAATGCACACAAATATAATAAAGTGCTGTTAATTGGGGAATGTACATGTATATGTACATACATGCATGCATGCATGCCCACACACAAATATGCATATATTCAAAAATAATTCAATTCTTTTTAAAGGAGAAGTGTGCATAGGATTGTAGATTATGGTATTGAGGAAACATTTTAACAAGAATTCAAGTAAAAGAAAAGGTTCCTAGATATATATAGTACAGAAAGTCACTTTTTCCCAAGATGGTTTTTAATCAGTTGTCCCACCAGCTTCTGTGGTCTTGTTTGATATTCCTTCAAGACATCATGAGGTGTAGAGATCTGATCACCTTCAAGTCGGTTCAGCAATGTTACACATACTACAGCACCTTAACATTTACAAAACAAAATCAATATTATTTTTTTCCCAAATTATTGAAAAAAATGATTTAATAATATATAAAATAATAACAATAATAATCATCCACATTTACTGTGAAAAATATGTTACTTTCTTATTTTTAATTTTTTATTAATTTTTATTTTATTACTTCCTATTGGAGAAGAGGTGAACCATAGGAGAGATGCAACTCAAATGACAATAGTAGGGATCAGAATAAGCCATGATCTGTTAGCTGGGGAAGAACATGGGGAGCTGGAAAGCAACACCAATATTAAATCAGATTGCCTTTCCTGACACTGGTTATTCCCTATCTTGAGATATCAGTCTTGCAATTATTCTATTACACCTACTTAAATTAAAACTCTTCAGTAAGTTAAAATTAAAGCTACTAAGTTAAATAACATTACCTTTGAGGCCACTAAGATTGCACATAGCTGCAAAAACAGAAGATTCCATCTCAATATTTCTCACTCCTGTCTTGTAAGCTTCCTTCAAATATTGCATTTTCTCTTCTTCAGTATATGTGCAGATGGCACCATCAAGGCGCGCTTGACCTACAAATGCACGGCATGTCATTAAAGATGTAGAAGTAAACATCCCTGCAATAAGATCCTAGACAGATGACTAAAGGTTCATTAAAGATTTTTATGTATATTATGAACATTTCTTTATGTATACTAGTGAGTTTTAAGCTACAGTAAATCCTAAACAAAGCATATTCGGTAGTTCTGGAAAACTGCTTTTTGTTCACACGTTAGTTACAATTTCTGCCCTTCTGAAAAATTTTTACATTTAGTTTTCTCTCAGGATTTATTTTTGACCCAGGATTTATTCTTTGACTCGGCTTTCTGTACTACTATTTGACCAATGAGCACAATACAGAGCTCCATGCATTCACAAAACTTTCTCCCTCCCTCCTTCCCTTCTTTTTCCCTTCCTTCCCTTCAATCATGCTGTCACAATAATTAATAGTGCTTAATCTCCAATGGAAGAATGTAAGTGGGGAAAATATCTCTAATGTATTATGCTGTTTGATTTGGTGCTTTGGATTGTATAACTAAACTATATAATTCACATCATGATCTCACATGATCTTAAGGTATCTTAATAATTATTAGTTTGGTGCATGTCACAATGTGATATCTAATGCATGCCTAAAGTTCAAATGCTGAACTTGTGGCATTCATGCAATTAAGAAGTCATTTTAAATTCAAGCAATGTATTGTGTTACCTATCATCAAAATAGAAAATTTAAAATAACAAATCAGTTTTGTTAGATTAAAAAAGGAGCATCTGATTAGAACGCAGTAAATATTACTGTGAGGTAAACCAATTTTTGTACTTTAGAATATACCTGGATGAAATTCTAAACAAAAAAAGGTAGACTCCATTCAAGTCTTTTCTCAATTTTATGCAAAAGTATTCAATTACATCTTGTAGTCCACATATACATTTTTCTTCATGCTTGTTTATTTTTTATTTAACGTTAAGAAAAGTATGTTTTATGTCATCATCTGCTTATTCAGATTGAAATTTTGTTTGCTATATACAAAGTAGTATTTAACTAGTCTTACCTTCATAGAAATCCAGAGTGCACAATGTGTTTCCAATGACTGTGTTGAACTGATCAAGTTCCTTGGCACACTCCATAAGGTCTTCAGTTAATTTTTCATCTAAGTATGTACTGCGAATGACAGACTTCCCCAAAATAATCTGTTCGAACTGTGGCTTGAAGGTAGGATCTACAGCTTGCTTTGTGATCACCACAGAGCCAGGTGTCAAGCCTACGTTATAAATATAATTTGTATTTGACGATAATATAAATCAAGCACATACTTACTTTAAAGAAATAACCATAGAAATACCTATTCCACCAGATGTGCCAATACGAATAATGGTTACGTTGCTGCATTTGGCATGATACAGTAGCTTGATGAGTTCATGCAACATGATGGCAATTGAAGGGATTCCCATTCCATGCTGAAATTTAAAAATGGGAGGGGAAGGAATACTATGAATATTTATTTATCACTTCATATGTTCTGTTTGTGTATGAATGAGTATGCATATTAACATGACAGATTATTCTCCATTACTTATAGAAGCTGAACATTTTTGCTGAATAAAGAATAATATATTTATCCTGAACCTTTTAACAAAGCACTTTAAATAGCCAGTGTTGTACAGCAGGGCTCACACCCTTTTCATCTGGCATTGGCTGAAAGGCTTGAAAGCTGAGTGGCTTTGGGCTTACCTGAAATGTGAACTTTTTGACAAGTGATTTAATGGACATAGCCACTCACCTGCTTGGAACTCCTTGTGTTTTCTCATGATATAGGGCAGCGGCCCCCAACCTTTTGGGCACCGGGGACCAGTTCCACGGAGAAAGGGTTTTCTATGTACCGGAAGAAGTGTGGTTTCATGTGCTGTCTGCATACTGCAGATGGGGCTTCGATCTGTTTGTGCATCCCAGTTTCTGGCATGCTGCTGGACGGAGCCTGTCCATAGTCTAGGGGTTGGAGACCCTTGATATAAAGTGTCTTGCTTGACCAGGAGGTTGGACTAAAAGACCTCTTAAATCCCACCCAACTCTATTATTCTACATTCTTCTGAAACCAACATTGGATAAAACACAGTTTGCCACTCTCAGACATCAACCAGCTCTTTTATCTCTATTCCTTCTTTTATCAATTTCTTGGAGCATAATTCACTCCCAAACCAAATCAACATTTAAATTGATCGATTAAAAACATGTTTGCAGTCCAAAATTTCTCTTTTTTTTGTAATTGTATTGTGTCCAGAAATATCTACATCTATTGCATGTTCTATCCATTCATTTATTTTCAACAGCATTTTCTATTCTCAGAAAAAAAGCAGAGACTCTCAATTTTCAGGTCTTCCTTTGAGGTATACAGTCATTATATATATTCATTGTTAGACATATTAGTAATTGATTATTAAGTTGCATATATTAAACTAATTAAAAATTGACTTTTCTCAAGAAAATTAATGCCCTCATTCAAGGAGAAATGCTGGAGAATGTAAAAGCTTGCATAGTTATATGAAACATTCTAATGAATCCAAATAAAAGTAAATGTTTAAAATCACACACCTATGTATCTTTTTGATATCTTTTTTCATATATCTTTTGTTTTTAATATATATATATATATATATATATATATATATATATATATATATATATATATATATATACATACACACACACACACACACACACACACACACTATACTTACACTGACTGACAGTACAGGTCCTGCTTTGTACATTGCATACCGATCTGTTCCAGCACATATATTGGGATAGTCATAACCAGGGTTTCCAATATCCAGAAGTTCAGCAATGTAGGTAATAAAAGTTTTCATCCGTGAAGGACTTCCTCCAACACATACAAACTAAGCAGAATTAAATAAAGCACATTCTTAGAAAAATTTACACTTTCAATGTGCACTATTAAAAATGATGATTTCAAAAACTACCTGAATTAAAATGATTTTTAGATGTTGCCCAACTATGCAGCATTATTAATGTCTTCAAGTGTTTATTATAGGAAAATATTATGTATGTAAGATTAGAATACATACTTGGTCAATACGTTTGCCATACGTTTGCCAAAGTGTTTTCAATCCACATAAAACAGGGAAGGTGGGTAGCAACCTGTGTGTCTCTCCCAAATTTTGTAGATAACAGCATCTACCATTTTTCATCCTTGGCCTGCTGCTCACAGTTGACTACATTAGCAGGAGAAATTAAGTTTTCAAATTTCTAATCTACAGGAACTCAAATTTATGTTAAGCCTGATTGTACCAAAGCTCTGTACTGCCATATTAATTTATTTAATTTTTATCTGAAATATATTGTATAGAAAGTTGCTCACTGGAAGGATTTATATTGAAACTGAAACCTAATTATTCTGAATATTTAAGGCAAGAATAATTGAAAAGATTCCAACACTTAGAAAAATTAAAGAAATAAAAAAAGATGATAGAGGACAAAGTTCCATGGTACTATCACTGCTGACACAAGCATGAATTTACAAGTGGTTACAGATAATGCTTGTAAAATTATATCTATTAGGTCACAAAAACGACTGAACAACTGATTGATTTGCTAGATTGTGTTATCAAGTTCCTTTTTATTTCTGGCAACTACATAGATTTTTTTCATGATTGAACAGTTGAACCAAAATCTAGATTTCTAAGGTCTCTATAACAGATAACTGACTCCATTTTTGAAGGCAAGGATAAACAATTCATGGATTTATTTTTATATGATCAAAGATCAAAGTTAAAATATAAAGCGTATTTTATAAAAGCTCCATTCATAACAAAAACTGAACATACCAGTGGATTGTTTTTGATTCAGCAATTTCTAATTCCATAGCATGCATTTTTTAAAATTAATCCTAGCTTTATTAATTTTATAATTCAAGCTAGCAAACATACCTAATATTCCTTTCTTCCACACAATAGCTTATGAAGTGAGTTGGGCTAAGAGAGAATGATAAGTCTCAAATCACCCAGCAAGATTCCATGCCTAAGCTAAATTCTTTATGTACCCATTAGGATGTGTCTTCCAATGTTTTAAACTTTTAAGGTGCAATGTAATCACTTTTTTTTTTGATTCTAGAAACTTGAAATACTGATCTTTTAAATAGAAAACACAGAGTTGCTTGATGAAGCTAACTCAAGTGGTTTATTATTAGACATGATTAACTTCACTCTCTAAGACAGGGATCTTCAAACTTGACAGCTTTAAGACATGTGGACTTCAACTTCCAGAATTCCTCTTCCAGTCATGTTAGCTCAGGAATTCTGGGAGTTGAAGTCCACACGTCTTAAAGTTGTCAAGTTTGAAGATCTTGCTCTAAGAACACTACATAGCAAAATTCAATAATATATATGTAGCTGATTCTATTTTTCCATAGAGCATATTCATAAATAATTTTCATGTAGATTATTACTATATTTCCCCGTCAATACCTTGAAAGCAGCCTATATAGGTATTTCAGTGTAAGCATTCTTTGGCAGAAAGGCATAAGAATGTGACAGAAGTATTTGGAAGTAATAACTGGTAGATGCAGAAGCTTACTGTATAGGTAGTTCTTGACTTAGAACATAAAGGAGCCTGCCCATTATAGTTGCAAGTCATAATGGTCATTAAGAGAAGCATCTATGTAATCATCTCACTTAGCAATCTCCACCCCACTGCAGCCATTAAGAAACCACACAGATCACTAAGCAGAGCACAAGGTGCCTTGGGGGTAAAGGAGGCTTTGGAAGGTCTAGAACAGGCACTGGCTTACACAGCAGCAACACCCCAGCTCATATATAGCTGGCCCCAGGTTTCCCAAGGCCTCCTGCACTCACTGAGGCATTCTTTGCTGTGCTTCTGGCCCCTTATGGTCACTGCAGTCCTTGGGTGACTGATCAGTCACTTTTCTTCCACAAGCAGCCATTGTGCCACATGGCCTTCCTACATAGTGGAAGCATGTGGCTCTATCCTGAAAGCAGGCACCAAATTTGGGAGCTGTAATTTATTGCATATGAATTCATATTTACTGTGTATGAAGGCTGTGCAGTGCACCAGCTGCTTCCAGAAGATCTATAATAAAAGGTAAGTCTCTGATTGATAATGGGCAACAGGAAGGAGGGAGTGGGACACAATAGAGTGGGAATCAGCCCAAGGGCTGTGTGGAGCTAGTGGGAATATGATGTGGGGGAGATAGGTACAGCATCCCTGTGGTCAGTCATAAGGGCGGGTGGATGGCCAAGCATCCAAATTTTCTTCATGTAATCTGGGACTGCTGCAGCTACTGGAATTTCAAATTCTTTTCTTTTTTTTATACAAACTTTATTAATTTTATCAATTAAAACAAAACAAACAACATAGAAAGAATTAAAAGGCCTTCAACAATGACAGATTGTGGTTTTTCATTTGTAACATTTTGTGTGATATTACAACTAATATGTTATGTGAATATATATTTACTACAACTACTGCTTATCTTCTTTTACTGTTTATTATGTAATCTGTCTTCACTCAATCCATTCATACCAATATTCCCAAATCATCCTTTTCAGGGATCCATCATAACTTCAGACAGTCTCCAAGTGACCAGTTGTAATTTGAGGAATCTGTATAACAAGGGATCCATTTTATTTGACTGCACTTCATTTAAAACATCTTCCAAAGCATTTTGAAATGAGGTTAGTGGCCTCCAGGAAGAAAGTGAAAGAAAGACCCCATTTAAAAAGTTAAGTAATCTCTATTAGTCCAAAATAATTTCAGCTAACTTAGCATTGCCATTGATGAGACATAAGAAGAGTTCCAGTTTATTAATAATTGATGATACATGTTGTCTTCACCTTGCTCATTTGGTGGCATGTTTATTACTTGGGAAGAACACAGAAATAGTAGGACTAGGACAAAGGCCCAGTCTTTGATTAAGTCTTTAAAGTACCCAATATGGGAACATGATATCTGTTAATGTCTGCATTCTTGGAGAAAGTGTTTCTCCCCCACTCTATCTCTTGATGAGACTACTGGTTTGATATAATGATTGGTGGGACATAAAATATGAGTAGAGAATGACTAGCCTCCTCCCCTTGCTATTATTTTTCTTGCTCCAGGTTATTTGGTTTTTAAGTAGATTCTGCAAACTTTATCTTTACCAATTTCTGATATAGTAGCACAAGAAAAAAGAAAAACTTTTATAGGATTTAAATACAGAATGGAAAGGGAAAACAATTGCTTTCATTTAACAGTCTAGAGCCATTTTCTTTCTTACCTTTATATCTCCAAATAAGGCAGGAAAATCATGAGTACTAGTCTCAAGGGCAAAATGATATAAGATGTCATCTTTCATTTTCTTAAGGTGTGGATTAGGGACACAAACTCTGGCATCTCTATCAATAAACAGTTAAATAGATTCATAATCTCAAAATAGGTATATTCAACCAAGGCTAGTGTAGTATCTAAATTAGTACATCTCTTCTTGAAAAAAATGATTTCATTGATATCATCATGAATACAGTGCATCTTTGTACAATCAACTTCCTTATTTACTATGTCAAGACATTGAAAAGATTAAGTTTTACTCAGTGTAAAACATTTTGATGCCATTCTTTTTCAGAAACTTTATTTATGGAAATTGCCAAACCACCTATTGAACTGTGGTTGAGGAGTAATTTCATCATATATTAGAGGGAAATTGAATATTTTGGAGTTCTCAAAAATGCCCCTTCAAAATCAATAAACAAGAATATTACTATAATAAACACAGTGGTACTTCTCATACTTTGCTCCTGTATTTTTTAGAATACCTATTTTTATGATGGATTGTTGGATGATTGATAGACAAGACAGACAGATAGATAGATAGTTGAGCTATTGTGTCTAAGCTCCGTTTAATTCTTACTTTGCACATTGCTTGTCTTCTGTCTTTTTCTTCAGAGCATCGTTAGTAGCCATTATGTTTCGTTAGTCTGTGTGGAGAAAGAATGGAAACGAAAAGTTGCACCATACACTGCACAAATTATGCAAATAAGGAACCGGTTTCTGGAAATACCCGGTCTCAGTATAGGTTTCGTTGCGATGCACGTTTACCCAACACGAGCACATTTTCCCAGAAACCACATAAAATCACAGTCACAGTTAATGCAACAGAATTGAACAACATAGCGCTTCTTGCACATCGACACCTCACGTTGCTTTCTCAGCTTGGTTTTTATCCCACACAAGTTCCTCCTAAGCTGATCGGCTTCTTTTGGGTGAGGTGCGCACCGAACAGGGCGGAATAGAAACAGTCCTGATAATTCGGACAGATCCGGGGCTTCATAAATAGCAGGCCGATTACTCCTCCGTATCAATGGGCAATGATTACCCCTCCGTACGGGCGGCCGTGCGACATCATAATGGGCAACCATAATGGGCGCTGGGTCTCGCTCTGTTCTCTCGCGCCGCCGACATGGCAAAAGCAGGAGGTTCGGGAGGAAGTGTGGCGGCTAGAAGGGAGAGTTTTTGACTTTCCTACAAAATGCCCCCCAGGGACCCTCGACGAAGCAGTCCGCCCGGTCATCCCACCCTTCTTTCGCTGGCCCTCTTCTCAGCATCCTTACCTGAGAAAGCCCAAAAAGAAGTGAAAGGAAAGGAGGAAGCCGTCGTCCAGTAGAGAGCAGCGGGGCAGGTGCGCGTGCGCACGCGTTTCTAAGCCGGTGGAAAAGCGAGGAAAGTTACAGGCGGCTCAAGGTTGCAGAGCGGCTGTGATTGTGTCCTGTTTGGGCACGCTGGAAAGTGCCTGCTTTATTCAGCGTCGTCGCTGATGGAACGAATCTTACAAAATTTATTCTTAGTCATCCGTACTCCTGACTGGCTAGACAGTTCAGTTAAGGAGACTGGCAATTAGTGTTAGTACCTTGTGGCTTTGTTTTAGGAGACTTCTGATATTTTAACGGGGCAAGAGAAAGAAAGCTGTGTTAATTTGGGCCTGCCTAGCCTTTTTGAGAAAATAATTTGTTCACCACGCTGTCAATTATTTTGGTGATGGCTTTCTGTGGCTGGCCTGCCATATCATGCTCTAACTTGTTATTTCTTTCTGTCATAGTTGTGAAACAAGCCACATTGAGTGGAATCATATGCAGCAGTACAAAAACATCAGCTAACTGCATCAAGCTCCAATTAGCAAAATCTCCTCCTATTATTTAGCGTAGCTACCATACCTACATATTTTTAAAGACATAACATAAAATAACAGATCAGAGAATCAGGCACAATACCCAAACAGAAGTAGGTCTATCTTATGATACAAAATACAAAAAGACTCGTGCTCTACTTTGGGCCAATTCAAAGAAGTATTTGAGTCAAATAAGCCACTAAAAACATCTTATTTATGGCCAACAAAATAAAAGAACTGGAAGGGACCTTGGAGATCTACTACCCCAATCCCTACACCAGTTTAGACAGTTATCAGTCCAGTCTCTTCTTAAAAGCCTCCAGTGATGGCGCTCCCACAACTTCTGAAGGAAACCTGTTCCATTGGTTGATTGTTCTCACATCAGAAAATCTTTCCTTAGTGCTAGATTGTTTCTCTCCTTGATTAATTTCCATCCATTTTTGTTGTCTTGCCATCTGTTGCTTTGGAAAATAGGTTGATCCCCTGTTCTTTGTGGCAGCCATCAAATATTGAAACACTGCTGTCACCCCTAGTCCTTTTTCTCACTAGATTAGACATACCAATTCCTGCAACTGTTCTTCAAATGTTTTAGCCTCTAGCCCCCAGCTAATCATGCACCAGTTCCCATAAGGGGAATTAAGCACCACACAAACTTTTAAAGCTTATGTATCAGTTATTCAAAAAGAAGAGGAAAATACTACAAGGTAGATATTCTACAAAAGGATATACCTTGCATGTACATTGGAGATCTCTGGACTGTGGTGAATTTCAAGTGTAATATAAAAGTATTTACCATATTTTTTGGAGTATAAGGCACACTTTTTCCACCCCCAAAAGTGGGTGGAAATGTCTGTGTGTCTTATACAATGAATGTTGCTGAAGCTCTGCTCACACATCGGTGGAATGATTATTACAAGCAGCTGATTGTTGATTGGGTCAGTCTCCCAATGATCAGCTATTTCAGACTGCAGGGATTGCCATCACCTATTGTTGCCTCCGCATGCCATGTTTTTGGCCTCCGCATGCCCTATTTTTGGCCCGTTCTGGGCGGTGGGGATCAGAATAGGTGGAAAGTGGGGCACGCGGAGGCCAAAAATGGGTTGTGGAGGCTGAAATAGGGCGCCTGGAAGTGGAAATAGACAATGGCAATCCCTGCAGCCTGAAACAGCTGATCGTTGGAAGGCCAATCGAACTGACAATCAGCTGCTTGTGCTAATCAGGCTGTGCTAAAGCTGAAACAGACTGTTTGCTGCAAGGAGGCAAACTGTGGGAGGCAGAGGCAGATTTTTTTTATTTTCCTCCCCAAAAGTTAGGTGCCTCTTATACTCCAAAAAATATGGTATTTATTTTTTTGTTTGCTTGTTAAATTTGTTTGCCCCCATCTCATCACAATCTTATGTACTTATACAATATTTGTAATTTCAAATATGTGATATAGTTTAAAGATACATTTGTAGAATAAAATTTATTCTGTTTTTGCAACTTATATATGTGGAATAGACTGTTAATGTAGATGAAACAAAAAACATGATGTGTAAAGTTGTATACTTCTGTGAACTTTGCTTAAGAATTTCAGATAGTCACTTCAGCTATTCCAGAACATTTTCTTAAAAAGAGGAAATATCAGAAAATTTGAAATTACACATACCATACTAAATACACTAGAGATCAACTAATCAAAAAATATTTTTCAATACCGAAGCTCCTATAATTCAAAGGAAAAATTCTAGTGATATGCAACTACTGAAATCAATAGATTTCATAATCATTGTGAAATAATTATTAGAATGATTATGAAACTGCCTTTATGCAACTTGCATAGTATAATATTGACTTAGAGGAAATATGTGTTGCCATAATGATTTCAGCATTTAATGTTCTGGCTATGGCAGTGCTAGTAAGCTAGGGAAGTTGCATCAGCTAACTTCATCCTCCTCATATTATCTAGCAGAGCATAGGTGAAGACTACAAGAACTCATGTGCAAGAGGGGAAATTGATAGAATCATATGACTGGAAGAGAACACAGAAATCTTCCAGTCCAAGGTAGGAGGAGACCTTATTCCATTCTAGTCAAATGGTTGTCGAATATATTTCTGAAAATCTCCACTTATGGAGCACTGACAACTCCAGGAGACAAGCTATTCAGCCTGTTTTCACTCTCAGAATATTTCTCTTAAATTATAGGTTGGGTCCAGGGGTGGGTTTCTACCGGTTCTGTCCACCTCTGTAGAACCGGTAGCTCTGAAGAGCAGCCAACCCCGGCTTTTACCTGACCCTTATGTCCTGATTTTTTTCAACTTCAGCTGCTGTACGAGGCACAGCTGCAGTTTAAAAAGCAGGAAAAAGGGGCTTTTTGAAAGGCTGCTTCTCTTGCATGCAGCATGCTGATGACAATTTACAGGTGCACTGGCAGTGTACAGGGAAGCACATCGTAAATCACTGAACCTTGTAAATCAGGGGTCCCCAACCACCGGGCCGCGGACCGGTACCGGTTTGTGGAACATTTTCTACTGGGCCGCCGGTTTGCTGGGTGGCGCCATCTTGTTTTGATGAGAAAGTGCTTCCGGTGAGCTTTTCCAGTTGGAAAGTGGCGTTTGGGTCCTGAAGGAATCCTCACACCTTAGTTTCATCGAAGGGGGGCGGCTTCGAACAAAACTAAGGTGCAAGGATTCTTTCAGCACCCAAGGCAAGGCGAGCCGAGCGACCATCCCAAAGCCGTCCCGAAGCCCATCGACAAAGGTACAAAGGAGGAGTTGAAGGTGGCGGGGAGAAGCGGGAGATGGCTGGCTGGCTGGTCGCTCGGCTCGCCTTGCCATGCATGCTGATGCCGGTACCGGGCCACGGATCATTTTGTGATGCCGGTACCGGGCTGTGGCACAAAAAAGGTTGGGGGCCACTGTTGTAAATGACCGAACTGGTAGTTAACCCTGTCGAATCCGACCCCTGATTGGTGGTAGATCTGGGAGGATGGGTCCAAGAACGGAGACAAGACTCAGATAGCAACAACAGCTCTTTATTAGTGACTTCAGAACTGAGTGAAATATCCCAGCCGCAGCAGCCCCTTATATAGGGCTGGCTTCGGCTAGGCAGCCAATGACGGTGATTTGAGTTTGCCGTGCTTGGTTAGCCCAATCACGGCAGCCCGCTAACTAGCCAATCGGATCAGTCTGAGGCGACCAATCACGACCCGCTGCCAGAGGATCAATCCAAATTGCAGGCTTACAAGCCTGCTAGTCCGGAACACCCCTCCCCTCTAGGTTCCGTCTAAGGGGTGGGGTTATGTAGTCTCGCAGGTAGGTGGGTCTTCACACCTGTCTACCTGACTTGCGTAGTTCCAAATGCCTGTGTTCGGTCTCGGGTTCTGACGGGCTGCTTGCTGGGATTGCCTGGGACAGTGAGCCGGTTCCATAGCTGTGACTCCCATCTGGTGACCTCGGGACAGTTGAGTCGCCCGCTTCGTTGCTACCGCTTGGGCTCCCAGGGCTCACCGAACCTGCTCGGCTGTTGTTTCTAGGTGAAACGTCCGTTTGCCAAGGCTCTACTTCAGCTGGTGAGTATTGTAGGTTTTGGTGTGGGGATCGTGGGGTTTGTTCTTCTAGGCTAGATGTTGGTTCTATTCCACAACCCGTGGTTTCCCCTCCCCCTCTGGTTTCGTGGTTGGGGTCACTGATGGGAGATGTGGTCAGCTGGGAGCGTAGCTGGTCAATGTGGTGTTTCCATGCTCTCCCATCTGTGGTTACTAGGTGGTTGGAGCGGGGGCCTGTGATCTGAGTTATTTGGGCAGGGATCCACAGGGGGTCCCCTGAAAAGTTTTTTGCAAATACAGGGTCTCCTACCTTAAAAGTGCGGTGCTTGCTGCTGGAACCCAGGGGTTTTTCCGGGGGGTAAGCAGGGTGCAGGCGGTCTAGAGGTGATCTGAGTTTCCTGGCCATCAGAAGTTCAGCTGGGCTCTTGTTGGTTATGCTGGTAGGTGTGATGTGCTGGAGAAGGAGCATCCTAGTGACTTTATCGTGGATGTTACCTTGTTCCATTTTTTGTAGAGTTTTTTTTGTGAACTGAACCATTCGTTCAGCTCTACCATTCGTCGCTGGATGAGCCGGCGATGTTAAAGCATGTCGGATGCCTCGGTCTGCTAAGTATTGTTCGAAGGCTAAGGCGGTAAATTGGGGGCCGTTGTCCGATACCAGAACATCGGGTAGGCCGTGCGTTGCAAAAAGTCTGTTCAATTTCTTGATGACTGCATCTGTGGTGGTTGTCTTCATTTTATTAACCTCGAGCCTGTTAGAGTATGCGCCTACTGTTATTAGGAAAGTATGCCGTCTTGTAGGTACCACAAAGTCGATATGAATGCGCAACCAGGGACCTCTGGGCGTTTCCCATTCAGCTGGTGGAGCTTTTGGTGGGGCCGAGCGTGTCTCTTGGCATCTGTTACAGGTGGCGACCCAGGTTTCAATTTGTTTGTCCATACCTGGCCACCAGGCGTAGCTCCTCGCCAGCACTTTCATACGTACGATACCCGGGTGCCCATCGTGCAGCAATTGTAGAACTTTTTTTTGTAGTTTTGCTGGTATGACCACTCAGTCTCCCCATAATACGCACCCTCTTTGGGCTCGATTTCTGGCCACCCCCTCTCCACCCATCCAAGAACTTGGTTTCTAATGCGATGTCTTGTGCTGTTAGTGGTGGTGAGGGAATTGTCTCAATTTGTAGTATTGGTAGCGTGGGAGCTGGGTCATCTTGCAGTTCGGGTAGTGGAGAGTGGCTCAAAGCATCTGCGTGGGGAATGGTTTTCCCCGGGCGATGTCTCAGTTGATAGTCGTAGGCGGCTAGGAACTCCGACCACCGTGTCATTCTGGGGGATAGAATATGTGGAGTAGGTTTGTCGCCTGCCAGGATGCCAAGTAATGGTTTATGATCTGTGATGATAGAAAATGATCTCCCATACACATACTCGTGGAACCTTTTGATTGCAGATACAATGGCAAGGGCTTCCTTGTCTAGGTGGCTATAGTTCCTTTCTGTTTTTGACAAGGTTCTTGAAAAAAATGCAATAGGTGCCTCAGTGCCGTTTGGTAGGACGTGGCTCAGGATGGCCCCCACCCCAAAAGGTGAGGCGTCACAAGTCACAGTCAGTGGAAGTGTTTCATTATATTGTATGAGCACTGCATCTGAAGTTAGAAGGTCCTTTACTTGTTGAAAGGCATGTTCCTCCCGTCGTCCCCAAATCCAGGAACCCTTTTTATCGAGAAGTCTATGAAGGGGTTCAGCGACGGTCGCCTTCTGGAGTAGGAAAATGTTATAAAAGTTAATGAGTCCCAGGAAGGCTTGAAGATCTGTTTTGTTTTTTGGTCTTGGGGCATTTTTGATGGCTGCCAATTTCTTTTCTGTAGGGTGAATTCCTTGTTTGTCAAGGAGGTAACCAAGAAATTCAACACTTTCAGTGCATAACTGGCACTTTTCCTTTTTTACCTTGAGGCCAGCGTCTTTGAACCCTTGTAGGACTGTTCTTAGCCGTTTCTCTAACTGACTCTTTGTTGGGGCGGCTATTAATACGTCATCAAAATAGGGCACGACCCCTTTTATGCCCTGCAATAGTCTCTCCATCAAGCTTTGAAAAATGCCTGGTGCTACGCTGACTCCAAACTGGAGCCTGTTACATTTGAACGCGCCTCCGTGTTTGGGTTCGGCGGTTTCGGCATCTACTGGCAACTGTTGATAAGCTTGGGCCAGGTCAAGCTTTGTGAATATTCTGCCACCCCCAAGTGAATGTAGGAGATGCTGGACGACTGGTACCGGATAGGCACTCTGCTGCAGTGCATGGTTGAGGGTGGCCTTGTAGTCCCCACAGATTCTCAAAGACCCGTCAGGTTTTATGGGACTGACAATTGGGGTCTCCCATCGGGCATGATCAATGGGTTCTAACACGCCTTGTACAATTAGTTTGTCCAGTTGCTCATCAATTTTGGGTTTGAGAGCAAAAGGAACTCGGCGTGGTTTTAGGTGAATGGGCGCAATGTCAGCGCGGAGATTAAATGAGATAGGGGACCCTTTGTACTTGCCTAAATTTTCGCTGAAAACTTCCTGGAAATCCTGGACGAGGCCTGCTTCCCAGTCTTCGTCTTCAGTATGGTGGATGCCTGCCATTCCGATTCCTAATGGCGCGAACCACTGTAGGCCCAGTAGGCTAGGTCAGTCTCTATCAACAATGGTGAGTGGTAGTATTGCAGTGTGGCCCTTGAAAGAAACCTGGAAATGACTGGTGCCAGCAACTGGAATCCGGTTGCCTTGGTAGTCCTTTAATATGAGTCTCTGGTTGCTGAGGTCTCGGCGGCGGATGTTGGGAATCAGCTGCTTAAGAGTTTTCCAGGAGACCATGGATAGGGAAGACCCGGAGTCTACTTCCATGATGCACGGTTGATTTTCGATGGTGACTTCTACACGGATTTTTTTGGTGTCCAATGATGAAGCGTGGCCGATGGTGATAGTCAGATGTGCTTCTTCCCATCTGGGTGCGCCAGTAAACCTTCGGGGTCTGTTGTACTGGTTCCACTGGTTGCTTGGGCGGTCCCTATTTGTGGTGGGGGTGCCATCGGTTCTTTTGGGGCTGTTTCCTCTCCGTCGGGGGCTGGAGCCTCTTTTGTTTCTGCATACGTTAGCAATATGCCCTTGTTTCTCACAAAAATGACAGATGGCGTCTAGGAATCTGCATTCAGATCGTGGGTGGTTCCCACCGCACCCGGCACATTGGTAGTTCGATTTACGACCCCGCTGGTCTCATTGCTCACGTTCTGACCGGAGTCTGTGGACTTTTTCCTCTTCACTGTCTGACGAGGATTCAATGTCCTCGTGATGGGTGGCTGACGTGTATTTTTCTGATGGTGTCACCATATCATTGGTGGGTTGGCAGCTGGCCCCATTTCCCCGGCGCATTCGTGCTGCTGATTTACGAGTGGCTTCAGCTGCAGTGGCGTCTGCTATGGAATCTGCGAGGGAGATGTCTCCCTTGGCCATGATCTTGCTTTGGACTGTTGGATCTCTTAGGCCAAGGACAATTCGATCCCGCATGGCTTCTTCTAGATTGGCGAAGCCACACAATCCGCCCAAATGCCTTAGGTCAGCCATGAAATCCCCGATGCTCTCACCTTTGCGTTGATCTCTTTGGTAAAATTCGTGTCTGCGAATGAGAGTCGGTACTGCTGGGGCGTAATGGTTGCGAAGGATGGGAGCAAGGGTATCCCAGTCCATTGTTTTGACTTCAGCCAGTTTTGCAAGTGCTTTGGCCATCTTAAAGACGGCGGGTCCGCAATGCGTCAGGAAAACTGCTCTTTTTTTGCTGGGCGTGGCATCTTTAAGATGGTTGGACTCCAGGAACATTTGAAATCTGTCCATATATGAGTCCCAGTCCTCGCTGGCTGGATCGAACGGGGCGGGTGGTATAGCGCTGCTGGCCATTTCGCCGACGTTGCGCGCTGTCAGCCACGTGCTCTGTCAATCTTCTGCAAGTGCTCAGTAGACTCTGCTGTCTCCGTATCCCATCCTCATCGCCAGTGTTAGATCTGGGAGGACGGGTCCAAGAACGGAGACAAGACTCAGATAGCAACAATAGCTCTTTATTAGTGACTTCAGATCTGAGCGAAATATCCCAGCCGCAGCAGCCCCTTATATAGGGCTGGCTGCGGCTAGGCAGCCAATGACGGTGATTTGAGTTTGCCACGCTTGGTTAGCCCAATCGCGGCAGCCCGCTAACTAGCCAATCGGATCAGTCTGAGGTGACCAATCACAACCCGCTGCCAGCAGACCAATCCGAATTGCAGGCTTTCAAGCCTGCTAGTCCAGAACAGTTGGGTCTGTTTTTAACAAGCTTCTACCAATTACTTCTTGTCTTCCCTCTGGTGCTTTGAAGAATAAATCAGTTTCCTCTTCTCCATGATTGCCCCTCAAATACTGGAAGACAGTTATGTCACCATTAACCCTTCTCTTCGATAGGCTAGACCAGGGGTACTTAATTTTTTTAAACAGGGGGCCAATTCATGGTCCCTCAGACTATTGGGAGAGCGGACAGGCTGGGTGAGTATGGCTAGATGGTTATTTGACTGGGTGAGTGTGGCTAGGTCATGTGACTGGGTGGGCATGGCCAACTTGTGTCCATTAAACAATGCACACAAATTAAGCTTTAATTTGTTTAATTTGTTTTGCTCCTGGGGATGTTTTATTTGCTTTTGTTTGCATGTTGCTCTTTTGGTTGACTTTTCTTTTTTTACTAGATTATTTTTTAAAGTTGTGGTCCACTTCAGGAAACTAGTGGTCCACTTCTGGAAACTCAGTTTTGCAGCAATTCTTCTCAGCCCCAAGGAGCTTACAATCAACAAGTCTCTCTCTGTGTGTGAGACACTCTCTCTCTCTCTCTCTCTCTCTCTCTCTCTCTCTCTGCACTCTCTGTTTTTCACCTCCCCCCATCTCCAGAACCTCTCTGCAGGCCAAATACAGGCTAAAACGGCCCATGTTTTGGCCTCCTGGGGCATCCGTGCACCCCGTTTTTGGCCTCCCTGCCTCCAGAACCTCTCTGTAGGTCAAATACGGGCTAAAACTGCCAGGTTTTTTGGCCTCGGGGTGTCTGTGCACTCATTTTTCACCTCCCCCATCTCCAGAACATCTCTGCAGGCCAAAAATGGGCTAAAATGGCCTGTTTTTTTGGTCTCCTGGCAGCAGCCCCTACCCTGCCCTCCCATTGGCCCTGGATCACATGGCTGCTCTGCCAGCAGCAGAGTTGCTTTTCAAACCAGCAGTAGCCTCTCCCCTACTCACCCACTAGCCCAGGAGCATGTGGCTGCACCAGCATCATCATCCCTTAGTCAGTGGCCCTCCCCTGTACCCTTCGGCCTTACCTTTGACAGCAGTGGTGTGATCAGAAGTGCAGTTCAACCAATGAAATAATTAACCAGAAGTGCAACTGGAGTGGATGCTCGCTGGAAGATAAGGCCAATGGCGAGGGACAGGGCGAGGGGCATTTTGCATTTTGTCTGAATAACACAAAAATAAAAGAACGATTGAAAAACTATGCTTTGAGTGGCTGGAACTGTTTATGACATTATCACTTCTCACCGTGACCAACAGATCTCTCTGTTGATGCAGTCTAGGACTTCATTGCTTTTCTGGTAGCTGCAGTACATTGCTGACTTAAATGATACTTAAATGATAGTCCACTAGGAATCTAGATCTCCCTCATAATTACTATTATTGAATCAAGGATCACCTGAAATCCATGTGTACATAAAATGTATCAAAAGTGACATTTCTGCCAACTGAGACAATTTCATCAGGAAAAAATGTATTAATGTAAATAATGTAAAGGTAATGTAAATTTACCTATGCTTATTCTTCATTATGGCATTTTTCAAATATTTTTGTTACTGGGTTAATTTCTTCTGCTAGTGTAATTTCCCATTCTAGAATACCATTGGTCTAGTAACAATTATGCATTCATTTTCTAATGTTTTATAAGAACAATTCTGGCTATTAATTTCTACCCTTCAAGGTAAGTCATACTTGGATACCAGAGACATGAATACTAATACTATTTTTATTTTTAGGATTATAACAAAATTTGACAAGTATGAATGTGCTTCCCCTCTCCATTCTTTAATCCTAAACAGAACTAGGGAGGATCAAGTCTGAATGATTTTCTCAAATTCAATTTTTGTTTTGGGCTCAGATTTCTCTTGTTTGCCTTGCCTGTGACTCCTCCACCTCTTCGATTTAATTTTCTCAGATCGTTACATCTGAAAAGAGAAAAGGAACATTTTATGCAATATGATTTATTTGTTGTAGAAAATAAATATTTCTATTGTCTATTCTGTAATTCATTTTGAAATGTTATTATATGGATTTCCTTATTTCCTAAAAAGTTTGACCAAATATTTTTGCAAAGTAGACACTATCACAAAATGTGGAAATATGTATTTATTTACACTCTTTTCAATACATTATAGAATTATTGCAATTAATATACAGTTGTTGTATGTTTAATAACCACTTGTTCAGTGACTATTCAAACATACAGCGCTGAATAAGTGATACCATAGTTACAACCAGTCCTTTTACTTCAGGCCATCCCAGCATCTCTGCAGTCAAGAGATCTGTGTGGCCCTACTTAATCATACCTGGGATTTCTCTAGCCAGTGTGCTTTTTGTTTCCTTGTTTTTTCTTACAACTTAACAATGAAGTTTCTGATTCTAAATAATATTGTTAAACGAGAACTATCTGTAATATAATTTTAACGGAATATATAATACTCCTCATGTCAAGTCTTTTTTCTCGTTTTTTAATTTTTAAATATACATCAAGATCAATACATGTGGCAATCTGGGTATCATTCATTTTGATACAGCAATAATAATATTAATATTATTTGTTACATTAATCAAACTTGTGTTATCCTAATATTAATATACAAATTTGTTTTAAAATAGTTATTCAATAGTTCAATTTTCTGTTTTAATGCCAATCACAATATTATTTGAGCATACATAGTAATACCATCTTTCAACCTGTGATCTTTCCATCTAGTTATTGCTTTTATTCTATTATATAAAAATATGTATGCTAATATTTCCTCTATTTCTTATTTCCACCTCTATTCTAGCTTCTAGTCAGTTAGTAATCCTAGTGTTAATACACATTTATATTAAGATATAGTCCTTCATTGTCAATGTTTTAATGCACCATTCTAGTGCCAATCACCATATTGTTTTAACATACATAATAATGTCATCTTGCAACCTTTAATCTTTCCATTTAGCTATTGTTTTATGTAAAACGGTGTATTCTTATTTCTACCTCTATTCTAGTTTTTAATCAGCTGCTTTAAAGAGGTGGTATTAGCTATCTATTCTGGTTCTCAGTTCTGGCTTTGTATGCATCATCGTTATTTATCATCCTTAAGTTTTATTTATTTATTTATACAATTTATTGGCAACCCATCTTACTGCAGGGTAACTTTGGGTAGTTTACAATCAAAAAATAAAAATTGTACACACTAAAAGCATAAATAAGTTAAAACCAAGCCAAACACTATGATTCAATTAAAGATGGGAAGGGGGGAGAGCAGAAGTGGTGGTGGTGGGATTTGTTGTTAATCTATCAACCACATCAACTGTGATGCTCCTCTCTTAGAGCCCCAAGCTAACTGACAGAGATGGGTCTGTATGCTCTAATGGAAGGTAGGTGGGGGGTTGAAGCTATCTTTGTTCCAGGGGGCAAGATGCTCCAGAAAGCAGGCACAGTGGCAAATAAGGCATTTCTCCTGGACCCAACTAGCCAGATTTTTTTGAGTTGAGAGCAGAGGTGGGATTCAATTTTTTTTATTACCGGTTCTGTGGGCGTGGCTTGGTGGGTGTGGCAGGGGAAAGATACTGTAAAATCTCCAGTCAGAGGTGGTATTTGCCGGTTCTCTGAACTACTCAAAATTTCCACTATCGGTTCTCCAGAATTGGTCAGAACCTGCTGAATACCACCTCTGGTTGAGAGGGCTCCTTGGCAACATGAATGGGGCAGATGAATTTCAGTGGAATGAAATGGTCCCTCAAATAGCCTGGACCAATGCCATAAAAGGCTTTAAAGCTGATTACCAACAGCTTGAATTGCATCCAGAAGCAGACCAGCAGTCAAAGCAGCTCACAGAGCAATGGTACGTGGACCATTCTTTGGGGGACACAAACTATCTGCATCACTGCACTCTGCACTAGCTGAAATTTCTGAATGCTCTTCAAGGGTAGCTCTTTCTTTCTTTGCCCCTTTTAGCATAAACTAGGACTTTTACAATATAGCTATAGGCAAACTTCTCTGGCACAGATTCTATGGAATGAAATACAATCAGGCTTGTCTATCAGATTTTAAAGATAAGATGAACACCTCTGCATTCAAAGGATTATCTGAAAAGCTGACATTTATGATTAATGCAGAATGTGGCTGGAAAATTCAGGAAACATTGCACCGTTCTTCTTTAGAAAAATTAGAAATTGACATATTGTTTTTATTGATTGATTTGAATAATTGTGAATTTTCCCTAAATACTTGTGATTTTAAATAAGAAATTTGTTTATCCAAAATATTATGACCAACTTGTATAATGGTCTCATGTGTATATAAGCAATCCTCATGGAGGACCATTTTAATTTACATTCATTTTTAAATCACATTTAAGCTCTGCCAGACCTTATTGAATCAACTTATATGTGAGTCAGGACCTATTTTAATAAAATAGTAGAAGGATCTTCTTCTGTCATCTTCTCTACCTCAGCAGATATTGGTGTAGTTGAAATTAGGCTATTGAATACTTAGATTTAGTTGTCATCCCAATAATGGAGTGGTTTTAGGTTATGGGGCTCTTCGGTTCTTCAAGAATTATTACCTTTGGTCATGGATGGGATTGCCTTGCCCCAGAATGACCCTGTTTTAATCTGGGGATTCTGCTGAACTTGTGACTACTGGTTAAGGACCACATGACATTCATGTCTATGAGGGCCTTGGCATAACTATGAGTTTTGTGTCAGTTACACCCATTCCTGGACCAATGTGCCTTTCTCATAGTCATCTATGTCCTAGTCACCTGGACTATTTATTAAATTTATGTATCACCTACACACACACACACACACACACACACACACACGTTATGTCTCACCTTTACAAAGGAGGTGAGAAGTCCAAATTCCAATTGAATACAAACAAGCAAGCAAATCCAGTAATTATAGAGTTAATTCCTTGAGCCGATAAAGTTCTTGGCAGTCTCACACGCTGTCTGCCAAGTCCGACAAGAAAGCAGGAATATAAATCACACAAGCTATCACAACACAGAATAGTCCGGAGCTCCTCTGAATAAGTCATACGTTGTCCCGTACGAAACTCTCAGAGCGAACACACCCACTTTCATTCCCTGTGGGGTGTGTCAGTCCCTCAGCTCAGTCTCTGATTCGTCCCTTCCTCCTGCGTTGCAGCTCACACTTTTGCCTGCGACGCTGCCTCGCATCAAGCCAGCATTCCTCTGCTTGATTCTCAGTCAGAGACTGATATGCTCTCCTCCTTTTCCTGATAAGCCTCAGGTTTTCTCTCTCGGTTATCTGCCGACACCTGAGGCACAATCAGGGAGGAAGGCATTACCGAAGAGGAAGGTCCTGGGGAGGAAGGCATTTCCAAATCCTCCTCTTCCCCATTGTCCGAGTCTTCGTCCTCTAACAATGCAGGCTCAAACCTCAGAGCCACAAACAAACATACATATATATATATACATACATACATACATACATACATACATACGTTTTCTTAAGTTTTCGTGGGTACTTACATGTATGGTATTCAGCTTTGTTCGGGTATTTTCCCACGTCATTATAGTTGTGTTTTTAAAGTTGTAGTAACGATTCGGCAGAATCTCATCTGTCATCATCAGGCTTCTGTATTGTGTTCATCTGTGAGTCAGACTTTCACAGCCGTTTCAGTTTTAAATTTGGGGCTAGACCAGTGGTCCCCAACCACCGGGCCCCGGACTGATACCGGTCCATGGATCATTTTTTACTGGGCCTCAAAGAAGTGGGTGCTGCCATCTTGTTTCGATGGCGCTTGAGAAAGTGCTTCCGGGTGAGCTTGTCAGTCGTCGGTTGGAAAGCGGTGTTTGGGTGCTGAAGGAATCCTCGCACCTTAGTTTCGTCAAAGGGGGGGGCAGCTTCGAACGAAGAGCCGTCCCGATGGCGGTGGAGTCTTGCGTTACTCAGGAGGAGATTAAGAAAGAGCCCGAAAAACCCATCGACAAAGGTACAAAGGAGGAGTTGAAGGTAGTGGGGAGAAGTGGGGGATGGCTGGCTGGCCGGTCACTCGGCTTGCCTTGCCTTGGTCGTGTGTGCTGATGCCGGTACCGGGCCATGGATCATTTTGTGATGCCGGTACCGGGCCATGGTACAAAAAAGGTTGGAGGCCACTGGGCTAGCCTACAGCTGTGCCAGAATGGTTTTTTCTTCATCCTGATTGGTTGGGAGTCTTGGTCTGTGTTTATTGGTCTTGGAGTTTGCTGTGTTCTGTTTGATTGGTGTTTCTAATATCTTCTGTCTGTTTTGTGGTTGTTTTTGTCTTGATTGGCTGGCAACATTGTGTTTCCTGTATTGGAGGCTTTTAGTGCAGCTTGGCTCCGAGTAAATGGACGGCTATCATTTACTAGGAAGCTAGGTTTCATCTGGGTGCCTGGTTGGGGTGTGTTTGAGCTGGAGGTATCGGGGGGATCTGTTTGTGCCCAGGTGTTTGCCTGGCTTGTGGTGTGGAGATTTGTGAGTGCAGGCTTCCAAATAATTGACAGTCCGGTGGAGTCATCTATTCATGCTTTCAGGTCTTTTTTCAATCTCTATGGCTTCTCTGATAATTCTGTAGCTGGGGTTTTCTATAGTGGCTAGGATTTTGGTGCCATTGAAGTCGATGCTCTGACCTGTGGCTTTCATGTGTTGGACTAGTGAGGAAGTGTGTTCCAGCTTTTTGACTGCATTTTTGTGTTCATCCAGGCGGGTGCTTGTTCTTCTATTGGTCTGTCCAATGTATGTGGCAGGGCATGATGCACAGGGGACTTCATATATGCCTTGGTTTTCCAGGTCAATTTTATCTTTGGGGTTTCTTAGGATGGCTGCTATTTTTCTGTCTGTTTTGAAGGCAGTCTTGATGTGATGCCTGTGTAGTATCTAACTGATTTTGTCTGTAGTACCTCTTATGTAGGGCAGGACAGCTGTTCCATAGGTCTGTTCATCTTCTAGGTCTCCATTATGTCTCAGTGTGTTTTTGTGGATCAAGCTGGTGATTTTGCTTTTGTGGAAGCCGTTAGCTGTCAGTACTTTAGTCAGAGTGCATAGTTCAGTCTTTATGTGTGTCTTGTCTGCCAGGCGTTTGGTTCTGGCGATTAGTGTTTTGGCCACGAGTTTATCTGTGCTGAGTGGTGGTGGGATTGGGCATTGAGGTAGCAGTTGGTGTGTGTTTTCTTCTGGTATATGGTGTGTCCTAGTGTGCCATCTGTTTTTTTGTAGATTAGTACATCTAGCAATGGTAGTTGTTTGTTTGTTTCCATTTCTATTGTGAATTTGATTTTGGGGTGTGTGCTGTTTAGGTGTGTTAGGAAATTGTTTAGGTTTTCTTTTCCATGGGGCCATATCACAAATGTGTAATCGATATATTTTAACCATAGTTTGGGTTTGTGGGTGGCATTGGCTAGGGCTCAGGATTCAAATTCGTCCATGAACAGGTTTGCAATGATGGGTGACAGTGGTGATCCCATAGGGGCTCCTTCAATTTGCTTGTATCTTTGTCCTTTGTATATAAAATATGTGTTGGTTAAGCAGTGTTCTGTTAGATGAGGTGTTTGGGTGGTTGGTATTTATTTTTGATGATTTCGAGAGTTTCTTTATCGGGACTTGAGTGAATAGTGAAACCACGTCAAGACTTACAAGCAGATCTTCTTGTTCCACATGTAGATCTTTGATCATTTCCAAGAGGTGGTATGAGTTTTGTACATGTGAAGCTGCTGCTTCAGCATGGGGCTGTAACTGCTTTGCTAGGAATTTGGCTAGGTTTTGTAGTGGTGCTCCTCTGGAGCTGTCTATGTCTGAGAGATATGCCTTCTTTGTGTATTTTTGGGAGGCTGTATAGTTTGGGGCATCTGGAAGATTTTTCTCTTGGGATTATATATATATTTGTTTTCTGAGGTTTTCGCGGGTATTTGTATGTGGATCTTTGGTTATTCGGGTTTTTTCCCGTGTAAAGTTGGAAGTGTCTAGGCGACGTTTCGATGAAGTCTCATTCATCATCTTCAGGCTTGTGTCTTCGGCTTTGTGCTTCTCGGAATAATGTGAGCTTGCAGCTGCTTCTTCCTTTTAACTGCTAGTGGGGGTATGACTTGATTGGGTGGTGGTTTGGTTGTGTTCTGATTGGGTGGGAGTGTGTTCTCATTGGTTGGGGGTTTGGCTGTGTTTTGATTGTTTGGGGGTTGGCTGTGTTCTGATTGGCTGGGGGTGTGTTCTATTCACGTGGGGGTTTGGTTGTGCTCAGGTTAGTCTTAGTTGCCGGGGGATTTGAGCTGGTGAGCTGTGATCCTGTTGTTTGGCTTCGCGGTCATGCCGCATCTTCATGGTGGGTGTCTGTTCGCTTCATGTATGAGTTGGAGGGGTTTGAAGTGGGTAGTGATGCAGCTGCGGTATGGCTACTGGTCCGTGGTCGTGTCTCATCATCTGTATGGGTGTGAGTCTGCTTTCTACGTGGAAGTGTGGTGGTAGCATCTTGTGTGGCTCTCGTGGGTGTGGGTCTGGTGTCCTTCTTCATGTTAGGTACACATTTCTTAACCAGGGCGGGTTTCCAGATGGCTGGTAGGCGGGAGGTATCATCTCATTTATTCATGCTGTGTGGGCGTTTTTCTATCTCTATGGCTTCTTTGATTATTCTGTTGTTGAAGTGTTCAGTTTTGGCGATAGTTCTGGTATTTTTAAAGTCAATCTATGTCCTGTGGCTTTGAGGTGTTGGATGTATGTGGTGGGGCAGGCGGTGCAAGGGATTTTGTATACTCCTTGGTTTTCTAACTCGATTTTGTCTTTAGGGTTTCTTAGGATGGTGGATATTTTTCTGTTTGTGCAGAATGCTGTTTTAATGTTGTGTTTTTGGAGGATCTTGCTGATTTTGTCTGTAGTGCCTTTTTTGTCTGTAGTGCCTTTTAAGCCCTCCTCCCATATATAAAATGGGAAGCACAAAGCCGAAGACACAAGATATCTTCAGCTTGTGAAGATGATGAATGAGACTTCATTGAAACATCGCCTAGACACTTCAAATTTTATGCGGGAAAAAACCCAAATAACTACACACACACACACACACACACATATATATTCATTCATAGATTTTCATGGGTACAGGTATGTAGGTCTAGGTATGTTTCAGGTCTTTTCCCGTGTAAGATTAAGAGTATCTTGGCAACATTTTGGCGAGGTCCCACTCGCCATCCTCAGGCTGGTGCTTTCAGCTTCATGCCAGTGCAAGTGCGATCACACATTGCTTGCACTGGCACAAAGCTGAAAGCATCAGCTTTCAGGATGGCGAGTGTGACCTTGTCGAAACGTCGCCAAGATACTCTTAATCTTACACAGGAAAAGACCCGAACACACCTAGACCTACACACACGCACACATGCACACACACACACACACACACACACACATATATATATTCTCCATCAGATCCCACATGGCATTTCCTACCCCATACTATCATATTGGTTTTCTTGTATATCCATAAACCATTATAGATCTTAAATAACAATCCTAAAATAAAATCTTATTTTCTTATTTATCCCAATTAGGATATTAATCCTTATTTTTATTCTAATTGATGTTTTATATGTCTTTAATAATAATTCTATGACAAAATATTAATTTCAAGTTTATCAAAATCAATAATTATATATCTTAACTAATAAAGCAACCATTCATGTGGAATCCTTATCCTTCCCTTCTTCAACCATTGTCTCTTACTTTCCTTACTAATTATTCTCTTCCTAGCTTTTCTGACCCTTTCTCTTGCTCATTCACTGTTGCATTCCACTGTTTCTTTTTCCCAATCTGATTTTACCCCCATTCTCTCCAAATCTTCTTTCTGTAGTAATTTACCCTCAGAATATTCTCCCCTTGATTTATTATATCAATCTTTAACATTTTAAATTTGATTTCCTTTTTGTCCTTTTGCTTTATTTGTTGCTCTCTTTGCTGTTTTCTCTTTTAACTCCTCGTCCTCTAGCATTCCTTGTTCTTCTGTAGTTTGTTCCACCATTTCCAAATTTTCTTCCATGCTCTGTATTTTATTCCATAACTCCAAGCTTCTGTTTATAATTTCTTTTATAGTTTGAAGTTTCAACACTACTTCTTTGCATATTTCACTCATTTTTATTTTGTTTATTTTATTTTTGTGTCATTATCCAATTGTCCTGCAGTCTTCTTGAAGATGGCCTCTTCTCTGTAGAATATTTATTTTATTTTATTTGGTTTGGTTTGGTTTGGTTTGACAATTGCTTACAAGATAATAGGTATATGTAAAAACATAGTTATGAATACATGGATACACATAAGAAAAATAAAAGAAACAATAGGACAGGGACGGTAGGCACGTTGGTATGCTTATGCACGCCCCCTACAGACCTCTTAGGAAAGGGGTAAGGTCAATAGTAGAAAGTCTAAGGTTAAAGATTTGGGAGTTTGGGGAAGAAACCACAGAGTCAGGTAGAGTATTCCAGACATTGATCACTCTGTTGCTGAAGTTGAATTTCCTGCAATCAAGTTTGGTGTGATTAACCTTGAGTTTGTATTGATTGTTTGCTCTTGTATTGTTATGGTTGAAGTTGAAGTATTCATTGACAGGTAGGACATTGCAATGTATGATTTTACATACCAGGGGTCCCCAACCACCAGTCCATGGACTGGTCCCGGTCCATGGATCATTTGGGGACGGGCCGCCTACTTTGCTTGGCCGCCATCTTGTTCTGACGTGCTGGTGCTGGTTTTGCTGCTGTCCCTCAGCCTCGACCAAAAACGTCGGCTCCACGCCGTGAGTGGCTGGAGAAAAGGGGAACGTGGTAGCTGCAGAGAAGCTGCTCTCCCTAAGAAGGAGGCTCCTGATTCACCGAGCTTACGCCAGGAGTTCTGCAAGGCGCTGGTGAAGGGAGCATACGCTGCTGCCGATTACCCCGATCCCAGCCTGAAGGAACTGCCCTCGCCCTCTTTGGAAGCAGCCGGAGACCTGCTCAAGGCTCTGGTAAAGCTCTTCTTCGATCGCCTCACTGACACGCGGCTACAGGCTACTCAGGTGAGCAGCTGGAAAAGGGAGCTGGGCAGCCACAGACCAGCCGTCTCTCTGTCTGACAGCCTTGGCCGAATCTCTGCCTCCCAGTGTGCTTGGTCCTCCACCCGCAGGCTTCCCCGGCCCCTTGCCAAGTGGGTTTTCCGCCCCAGCCTGGCAGGGCCCTCGCTGCCTCCCCTCGCCTGGCTGGCCGGGCTCCTTGGGCAACCCAGCTGCCTCGTGCTGAGAAGTGCACTGCCAGGTGGGAGCCACGCGGCACAGGGCAACACGGCACCGCCCAGCCCTGGTAAGGGAAAGCAGCGGGCACTCCCTGGGTGTCGGCCTCGGCCCCACCATCAGGGAAGTGGCTGCCCAGCTCTGGAGCTGATCCACACCTGACTGGCTGGAAAGGAAGGGTGTGTAGCATTGGTGTTGTGCAATTTCTTGGTGCGCGGCGCAGGGCCTCTTTTGGCCGGCCCCGATTTTTTTTTCAGAGGTGATATTCCATCATGCCTGCATTAACCATGATTATTAAATCCAATCGAACTTTGATTATAATTAAATTAAGTCATAACTAGCTTTTCAATGAGTAGAATATAAAATAAAATAAAATAAAATAATAAATAAAATAAAATAATAAATAAATAAATAAAAAACCCTAACCGGTCCTTGAAAAAGTGTTTCTGCATGAAACCGGTCCCTGGTACAAAAAAGGTTGGGGACCACTGTTATATACTATATTTAGATCGGACCGAAGGCAGCATAGTTCTAGGTTTTCTAGGTTTAGAATTTCAAGTCTGGTGGCATAAGGTATTCTGCAACGAGTAGAGGAATGGAAAACTCTTCTTGTGAAATACTTCTGGACTTTCTCAACTCTCAATATCAGATACATAATGTGGGTTCCAGGCTGATGAGCTATATTCGAGTATTGGTCTAGCAAATGTTTTGTATGCTCTAGTTAGTAGTGTAATATTACCAGAGAAAAAGCTACGTAAGATTAGGTTAACAACTCTTAACGCCTTTTTGGCTATGTAGTTACAGTGGGCTCTAGCACTTAGATCATTAGAGATGAGTACTCCAAAGGTCCTTGACAGAGTTTGGATCATTAACAAGGTCTTGACTATTCAGCCTGTATTTTATTTTCTGATTTTTTTTGCCAATATGTAAGACAGAGCATTTATTTGTTGAGATTTGAATTTGCCATTTGTTTGACTATTCTGATACATACTCGAGGTCTTTTTAAAGGGTAGCAGTATTGTCTGTGGTGTTGAATAGCTTTACATCATCAGTGAAGAGAACACAGATTTTAGTTTTAGGAGTAGTTTGTCACATACCACTGAATCAAAGGCTTTACAGAAGTCTATGTAGATTGCAACTATTGCTTTGCCCTGATCGAGTTGTGTAGTCCATATGTTTTTGCAGTGTAAGAGTTGCAGATTGCAGGATAGTTTTTTTTTCTGAAACCAAATTCTTTATTAAAGAGTAGGTTGTTTATCTCTAAGTGGACGATGATGGATTGGTTAATAATTGATTCCATGACTTTACAGGTGATGCCGCATAAAGAGATTGATCTGTAATTTTCAACTAGGCTGGGGTCTCCCTTTTTGAAGATGGGGATGATTGTGGCTTGTGACTATAGTTTTGGCAAGGAGCTGGTCCTGAAAGATTTTTCAAAAATTATGCTTAGAGGTTCGGCTATGGCAGTGGATAGCTTTTTTAAGAAGTCGGCACATATTCCATCCAGTCCAATAGATAGAGATGGTTTTAGATTGCATAGTGCTTTTTCAACATTGTCTTCTGTAAAATTGATATGTATTAGATCATTGTAGTTGTCTGTGATTCGACTAGGAAATACTGGTCATGATTCATTGCTGTTTACAAATACTCAGCCAAAGAATGTGTTAAAGAGGTTGGCTTTAATGGTGTCATCATTGCAGTCTTTACCATTAGGTCCTTTCAGAGGTGGGATGGACCTTGAGTCTTTTAGTTTGTTGTTTACAAAATTGTAGAAAGGATGGGTGGAATTGGTGCATAGGTGGTTTTCCTCTTGTTTAATGTGATAATTGGTGCATTCAGTCTTTATCTGGTCGCATAAATTTTTGTACCGGCTTTTGAAGTTGGCAATGTGACCAGATTTGTTTTTCCGCCAAAGTGATTTCTTTTTGGATTGAAGCTTCCTTATTGTTATGGGTAATATGTTTTTTCTGGTTTTTGGAGTTGTTATTGGTACATATAATTTGATGACTCTTTTGACTTCAAGTAAAAATATGTTGTAATGGTCTTCAACAGTATTGAATCCAGTGAATGGAAATTGCCAATCAAGGGATGAGAGATCATTGTCGATAAGATCATAGTTGCCTTTTTTGAAGTTATAATTGGGGGTCACATCGTTGTGTTGACTTTTGTGTGGACATATTTTGAGACAAAAGTCAATCATGCTGCGGTCACTGTTGGAAAAGGGTTCTTTAATTTGTATTCCATAAATTGAATTCAAACTGTTGCAGAAGATGAGATCGAGACAGTTGTTAAGTCTAGTATTGTTGTTTCAGTCCCAGGTTTGTTACAGCATTGTAGAAGGTTGCATGTATGGGTTCAGTTTTACATTCGTTTAGGGTCCAGTTAATGTGAGATAGATTGAAGTCATCAAGAAAGATAAAAGTGTGTGGGCAGGATGTTGCCCATGTTAATAGTAAATTTAGCTTGTTTACATGTTCGATGTCATAATCAGGGGCTCTGTAACATAGTAAGAATCAAAATGTGATATTTAAGGACAGTTCACAGACGATGTCTCAGGAAGAGCAAGCTCTTGGGTAACTTGGATGTTTTTTTAGATGTAAGGACTTTTTATAGAAGATAGCAATACCACCTTCTGTGGTATGATCAGTCCCCCCCTTTTTCCTAAAAGCCCTTAAGATGTGGCTTTGTTAGGAGGCCTGGGGACTACAAATGGAAGTAGAGTCAATCAAGTGGTTGATTTGATAGTATTGCTGTTGTTGTGTGGGAGGTGAGCTAGGATTTGTATGGTTTTTGTGTTGTGATTTTTTTAAATGTTGTAAGCCAAGTCACTGTATGTGAATCAGGTGGCCAGATAAATTTATTTTAATACATAAATAACAATCCAGTAGAAAATGTGGGTTACATTTTTTAAAATCAAAATATAGGTCATTACTTTTTATTATTCACCTATTTATTGGGAGATAAACTCTGTCAAGTGTAGTGTGAGAGGAAATGCCTTAATAATATTTTTTTTAAAAAAACTGGAAAAACAAAACAAACTTAGTTTCACAATTTTAATTTAATATAAGTACTAGCAAAGGCTTAATGAGTTGAAAGCAACAAGATTTTTTTTTTAGAAAAACTGATTTTTCTAATTAACCTACTCCAACTATTGCATGATTGCATTCATTTCTCCTGGAAGCAAGTTTCTGTTAGAAACCATTAAACAGACGCTACAGAATTTCATCGTCAAGAGTTATCTGATGGACAAACAGATTTTATAAAGGGCACAGCACTCAAGATCACATTGCTAGTATTAGGTGGGTCATGGAAAATGCACATATATATCGAAAGGATCTTTAAACATGCTTTATCAAATATATAATTTTTTTTTACTCTGTAGAACATAATAAGCTGAGTGGCTTTGCAGGATCTTGGTGTCCCAGCCCACCTAACCAGACTCATCAGATCACTGTACACTGATGAAGAGGCAATACTGAGAACATCTTTGGTGACATATTGTCTCAGAATCAGTAATAGTGAGACAGGGATGTATTTTATCATCTTTTTGTTCAATCTGTATGATGAAGTGATCATGCAGAAATTAGATCTGGAATTGCCTGATGTTGGAATGAAGACTAGGGGAAGAATCCATAAATAATTTGAGGTACACAGATGATACAACACTACTAGCTGAAAATAAGGAAGATGAGGAAAAAATGATCTGGAAAATCCAGGACAAAAGTTAAAAAGTAAGACTAAATTGTAACATCAGGAAAACAAAGATAATGACAAGATCTGCCAATAGACATGACATTTCTAAAATCAACAAGGAGGAAATTGAATTAGTTGGAGTATTTATCTTCCTTGGATCTAAAATGGTTCATGATGGCCGTTCTACTCCTGAAATCAAATGTACGATAATTTTAGATCACACTGCAATGGTTAAATGAATAAGATCCGAAAAAGCAGATATTGATATAAATACAGAAAGCAGGCTGGCTAGAGCAATAGTCTTCCCTGTAATGATGTATGGGTATGAGAGTTGGATGCTAAGAATGGCTGATCAAAGAAAATTGATGCCTTTGAATTGTAGTGATGGCGTAAATGATTGTGTATACTATGGACCGTCAGAGCAACTAACAGAGAGGTGTTAAATTATATACCATTATAAATTTTTTATATCCATCTTGTTTAAAATTAAATGGAAACTGTCATTAAATCTTGTATGTTTAAACATTTTTTGTTTGGAGGTGCAAATAACTGCTCAATAACATTACATTATTACTGAAAAGAACCATAAATAAAGGACAATTGTTTCCAATTTCTAATGGTTTAATATTTATTCAAATAAAATTCAAGTATTCATATATGTTTATATATAAAGTATAAAGCAGAATAAAATACAAATGGTGTTTAAAACTATCATTACAATCCAATATTATGAAAAATAATTTAAGTATCACTCTGATATTCCATTTATTTCATAGAAAATGCAATAACTAGCCTTTACTTAGAAAAAGATACAAAAATAAAAAATCAGCACTGTAAAGCTCAAGCTGGTCTCATTTTTGTGTTTCCCTATACTCTTTTCAATAGTTCAATGTCAAAGCATAGCTTATATTAACAGTGTCCTATAATTGGAGGGATACTCATCAGCTCTCAAGCAACGGGTGTGGCTTTAGAAGAAAGTAGGCGAGCCTTAGCAATAGTTGGTTTATCAGAGAACTATTGAAGCCTTTGAAGCTTGACACCTATTATACCTGGTTAGCAGAATACTATTGGAGCCTGCTTCCTAAGCTGTATAAGTTTCCTGCACACAGTGCTGTTTGGAAATAGCAACAGAATTGTGAAAATTCTGTGAAGTACCAGCTTTTACTCAATGTCTGTTTGTGTCAATGTTGGCTGGGGTGTCTCTGAATCTGCAAACAAAAATGAGAAGAAAATTAGTAATCTCATCAAAACACAATGTTTCTGCTTTACGAAATAAAATTTGTATATGGGGGAGGGAGGGGAAACAGAAGGGCTTCACTATTTTAAAATTACATTGAAGTGAACAGCATAGAAACAGGGATCTTTCTTTAAGCAGGACTATGACTTCCCAATTTGTTTTCATTTTGATATTACTTAGCAATATTAAGAGAGTGTAAATGACTTGACATGAGTTCTTGAAATATTATATAAAATATTGCACATGAAAAGGTTTTGAATAACTTTGAATTCAGTACAAATGAAACATATTAGTTTCATTCCCAAAATATTCAAAGGGTTTTTACAAAATATATAGGATTTTATAACAGTTTAAACTTGAATTTCATGGATATATAAAATGTAAAAACACTTGCTCCAATTCTATAACTGTTTAATACTGGCAAAAATATAAACTACTATCAATGGGAATGACTTGGCTTTAAAAAAAATAGATGCAGATTTATTTTACTGCTGTTCAGTCTATCAATACCGGACATAACCGACCCTTCTGGCAAGTGCTGCTTTATAGTACAGTCGACAGCACCTAGCCTTAACATATTCTCAGATCCATTCATTAATAAAAGATGGACTATGGATATACTTGGAAGTTCAGATTATGTGGGACACAAAATATTTTTTATTCTTGCCACCAAGAATACTAAGTAATTCCAATTTTGAAACATCAATTGCACTGAAAACACACAGAAAAACTCTTCTTTAAAACTATTACAGAACATGGGGGCCTTCTAAATTTTTGACTTTAGATATTTATTTCAAATTAAACTTTAAGCAACTGTAGATACAGCCCTGTAAATTTCAGAGATTATTATCTTCACCTTTTTTTAATGCATCATTTAATATTAACCGAGAGTGTTCTATACCTCATGCCACAACACCACCAAATTCTAGAAGGGCCACTAATAGATACAATACTTCTCTAAAATGGTTTACAACTCTGAAATGCTTTTCCTTGACAGAATAATCAACATTGCTTTTAAGTATTTTGTGCTTTTAAAATATTTTGGCTTGCACTACTTTAAATGCTTGTGAAATTGGAAATCATTTTGGAAATGTTCAACTATACTTTTTAGCAAGAAGAAATTGTTAGGTTATTTTCTTTTTGATATACTATTGTGCTCTGTCAAGACATCTAACAACAGAATATAAATTAATTATTTACATAAAAAAGTCTTAATGAGAAAAACATTTAAAACATCTAGGCAAATTTTCTAATCAATTTTTCAATATTATGAACATACGACATTCCTTGGACTTAGTTTTCTTAAAACAATGTAAATGCACTTTCACATACTTAGTATTAAGTATTAAAAACCTATTTAGCCAACAATTATTTCATGTTTTTGCTCATACATCTTTGGTAATAAATCTGAATTCAGTGGGACTTGTTTTACTGAAGTGTGCAGCCTTGCAATTTGAGGAGGTAGATTTAAAAGGAGTTATTTTTAGGAACTTAGTTTCATTCTCCATATAATAGACTGGAATAGGTAGTTCTTGACTTACAACCACAGTTGAGCCCAAAATTTATATTATTAAGATAGTTAAATTAGTTTCGTTCCATTTTACAATCCTTTTTGTCACAGTTGTTAAGTGAATCACTACACTGTTAAATTAGTAACATGATTGTGAAGTAAATCTGGCTTCACCATTGAATTTGCTTGTCAAAAAGTCAAGAAAGATGGTTGCTTGACCCTGGTACACTGCAAAACCTCCATAAATATGAACCAGTTGCCAAGCATCCAAATTTTGATCACCAGACCACGAGAATGCTGCAACAATTCTAAGTGTGTGTCATAAGTCACTGTTTTCAGTGCTGCTGTAACTTCAAACAATCACTAAACAAATGGTTGTAAGCCAAAAGACTACCCATAGATAAAAGAACAAGAGTTCTTCTGACACATAAGAGTTCTCTATTTAATATTTAAGTCTAATTTCCTTTAAAAAATATTCAATTTTGTTTCCACTATATCATTAATTCATTGAATGCAAGGTTTTTTAATGATCATTTTAGTTTGTAATTTTTTTCTTTTCTTTTACAGCATAGTACAAATACAGCTCATGGAGTTATTGTAGAGGCCTATGTCTGCCATTCTTCACAAATACCTCATAAATAAAATAATGAACTCCCAATCATAAGAATTAAATTCTATTTTGAATGTGATGAATTTGCCTAAATTCAAATAGTTGGATTAGAACTAATTCTATATTTTTTACTGTTACATAAAAGTAATGTTATTATTTCCTAATAAAGGCAGAGGTGGTATTCAGCAGGTTCTGACCAGTTCTAGGGAACCAGTAGCGGAAATTTTGAGTAGTTCGGAGAACCAGCAAATACCACCTCTGACTGGATATTTTACAGTATCCTTCCCCTGCCACGCCCACCAAGTCATGCCCACAGAACCAGTAGTAAAAAAAATTGAATCCAACCACTGAATAAAGGGCCTACATGAAATGTGCAAAAGTGTGACATCAGTATAAGTTGTAGAAATTTCATTTTGCATGCTGCATAATTAACAGCTATTTTATATTAAAATCATGCGTTTTAAAAATTAGTCTGCAAAGGTTCAGGAAAAGTAAACAGTCTTGATATACATTAATCTCCCATTTATTCTGCTTGGAACTGAAGCTATTATGTATAAAGTAGAAACAATTTCTATTTTATTATTTATTTATGCTATTATGCAAAATTACTCTTTATTTATTTACTTATTTATTTTAATCTGCCTTTAATTCGGTGGGGGGGGTCTGCACCAAGGGAGGCTCATTAAATTTCATTGTACATATGTTGTGCATTGACAATAAACGTTTGAGTTGATCTGATTTTGTCAACTCAAGGCCTAATTATTTTCAATTGTAAGGAGAAATGTTACTGAATATTCTGGTACTTTCAGAATGGGAGGAATGTATCATTCAATATTTGATTAACATCAAAAATATTTGTATTAACCATATGCCTTAATTTCCTAATTATTAAATTCTCTTCTAATAGCAGAGAAAAAAATAACAGCAAAATAGAATTCTTATATTTAGCTATGTCAGAAATGGGCTGTTGGGATAGGATCTTGGGTGGCACACATTCTGAGCTTGAAGAGTGACTTCTTAGGCTGGGCACTCATTTCAAGTCCAGATTGAGATTGAGATTTTCTTTTGTTTGACAATGTATGTTTCCTAGCTTTCTGCCTCTTTTCTATTTTCTTCTGGAGGAAGAAGAGAATCTGCAAGAAATAATGGAAAAGGAATTCTTTACTTAAAATGCCTTCTGGATATAAAGAGAAGGGGAATCTATGATCATTCCAAAAGGTGTTGAATTGCAATCTTGTCCCATGGATAATAGAAATTAATCAGGAGGATTATAACTTCTCTTTTTCTAAGATAGAATTAAGCCCAATAGGTTTTAATAATTGTTCAAAGCACTTGCTTAAAGCAAAGTGATTACAAAAGATGTTCAGATCTATATTAAATATTTAAATTTAATATGAATTTGGTTCTATAAAAACAATTAAGATTATGCAAAACATTCTAAACCGCATTCTGCAAAACCTACTCAAGTGTCTGTGCCTGAATTCATAAAACAATTATTCGTGTGCAGTAAATGTGAGTGCACATATAATAGACTTTATCCATGGTCACTTATTCCCTAATCATTTTGATTATGCTATTATAATGCGTTCCACATAGGTCTGACTTTGAAGTGCATTTGGAAAGTGCATCTCATCCAGAATGCAATGGCTCAAGTAACCATGTTGCACCCCTGCAATACATTATTTTTGGAGCTGTACTGGCTATTGATTGTACATTGAATGTAATTCTAGATGGTGGTTGCCATCACCTGCCAAAGCCCTACATAGTTCATGGCTTGGAACACCTGTTCACTGAATATTGTCAAATTGGACAAACTCTGTGTCCTTTGCTCAGAAAATGCCTTCAATGGGTGCTAGAATAGTATGCCTTCTCTATTGTTCGTCCACTTCTTTGGAACAGCAGTTTCCCAGACCCTCAAATGGCCTATTTATTCCCTATTGGTGTTTAAAAAGCGCTTGCCCTAACCCTGGGAATATGACTATGTGTTCTTAAAAAAATGGATATGGTTTCAGTGATGAGACTATATATACATAAGTATGATCTACAATTATCCTTGGGGTCTTATACTGTGGTTTTGTGGCTTTGTTAACTATATCATGTTTTGTTTTAATCTGAGATATGGAAGGAACCAAATACTACTTCTGCGTAATTGGAGTGGACTATTAACTACATAAAATAAACGAACAATTATGTGCAGACAGCTTCAAAAACTTTCCATAAAGTGTGACTGTTTCACTGCTTGTATGAAAGATATTGGACATGAACCAACATGCCTTGCAAAGTACCATCTTTAATGCTTTGCAGAATCCTAAATGCTCTTACTTCTCTGAACATTTCTTCAGATGAACTACCATATTGTGATGTGTGAATTCAAGTCTGATAAATTGCAGAATGTGAATAAAATACTTTATTTACTTATGACCCACAATATATAAACAGGCTTATAAATGAGAGCAGGGATTATTAAGCAAACTTTTACAGCATATTAAATATGATGTAATATTTTAAAAAGTTTTTAACGCATTACCATTAGGCAGAGTATTTTTTTTCTCCCAGTGATCACGTTGCTGAAGCCATTCATCACCATAACCACTACTAATCAGTTTGCTAAAGTTTACAGGCTCATTTTTTTTATGAGCAGGCCTTCATAGAAAATAAGAAATAATTAAGTTTTAAACTGAAAGTAGGCCTAGTAGATTTTTCATAGTAATAATTATAAGCAAACAACACAAATTGTGTATACTTTCAAAACAAAGCAAAAAGAAGAATTGAATACCTATTTCCCTATTATTTGAGAAAACATTCAATTATTAAAGGCCCAATAATTAGTGGATCTGAAAAATAAAATGTCAAACTATTTCACAGAAACTTTCCCAAGTAGGTCAATTGTGCAACAGAAGTAAACATTTATTTTGTAGTTTGTATGTACATTCTCTTTGTAACATGCTGGTTTATTACAATTCTTGTTTTGCTTCTTTCCTTTAGTTGTTTAATTATCAGTTATCCTGTGAAATTTATTTCTAAAATTGTATCAAAAATTCCTTCTAATACAAAGACACAAGCAATTAGCAGCACAGTTCTTTGGACAGATGACAAATCCTGTTATTTTATCACTGTTGTTGATTACACCCTCCCTTTTAGTAATCAAGGGGAGAAAACTTAAAAGTTCAGAGGACCCGGCTACTATTAATGGAAGTACTGGTAGTCCTTGACTCACCATCATAATTGAGCCTATTACAATCTTAAATTGTGACAGTTACAAAAGGGTTATCATGCAACCAATTCAATTTTACAGATTTTTTTTGGCAGTCATTAAGCAAATCACCATGGGTGTTAAGCAACCCCATTGATTGCTATGGGGTGTTTTTGCTGAAAATCAAAAATAAATGCTAGTTTTCACCAAAAAGCCAAAAATTGTAGTCATGTAACTGCAGGACATCACAAATAGCCACAAATGCAAACTGGTTGCCAAGTGCCTGCAATGTGAAAATGTGACCACACCTCTCCCAGCAATCCTAAGTTTGGAACTGGGCTCTAAGTGCCTTTTGGGGATCCATTGTAACATCAAATTCTAAGCAAACAGTTGTACACTCAAACTCATGAAAATAACAAGTCAGATTTTTATGAACTGTATATTGATTTGGTCATGTTAAACATAATTAGTATCCATCTATCAAAAACAAACTTCATGAAGTATGATAATGGACTGTTCGAATATCGTTTTAAAATATGCAATAGTGAAAAATTAGGAAAGCAAATTAAAGCATAGCAGGCATCAACATTCCACATCCGATAAACCATACTTGCCTGGGAAATCCTCAGTTAGTGTCCACTCAATCAGTGCCAAGTTAGTAGCAGTGGAGTCATATGCAGTGTTTCTGCATCTGGGACACCATCGCCATTTGGAGTGCGTTCGGAACTGCGACGGAGGTCCAAATGGCAGCAGTACTCCAAATGCGGAAGCAGAAGCTCCAAACAGCGGCGGCACGGGCAGAAGGGAAAGCAATGGCCACAGAGGAAGCAGCGGCGGCAGGCGCTGAAGGTCTCGGGTCTGCAGCAAAAGTGCTTCGCGGGAGAAGGGAGCTCTCCATGCTCTGCCATGATTGCTCGTTAGGAGCGGCTGGTGGCGAGGTATGGCTGGCCGCGGGGCGCTCCTAACGCAAGTCCCTCTGCCCTTTCCTCCCCATTTTGCATGTTTTAAAATAGGCCTAAATTTTGGGGGAGGGGCTTAATTTCATTTTATGCCCAGAAAACATCCTGGGTCTTCCTATTGGGAGGTGTATTGTTGGAGAAACACAGTAGGGGGCTGGAGGCTAAAACATATGAAGAATGATTACAGGAATGGGGTACACCTAATCTAATGAAAAGAAGGACCCAGTGGGTGACACGATAGCACTGTTCTAATGTTGGAGGGGCTCCTAGAAACCGAGGGTGTCAAATTATTTTCCAAAGAATCAAAAGTCAAGACAAATGTCAATCTACTCGTTTCAGCACATTCCAATATTTTCTTAATAATTTCTTCCTCTGATGGTATTTTCTCACTCTTCCAATTTTTAGCAAATACAATCCTAGCCGCTGTTAATACATTTACAATCAAATACTTCAAATTTTTATTATATGTATCAGGTAAGATTCCCAATAAAAAAATCTCTGGTTTCAAATCTATATGTTTTTTTGTCATTTTTTCCAACCACGTGTGGATTTTAGTCAAATATTTTTTAGCATCCGCACAAGTCCACCACATATGGTAATATGAGCCAGGTGTCTGATGACATTTCCAACATTTTTTCGGATTTATTCTTGAACATTCTTGCTATTCTTGTCGGGGGAAAATGCCACCTGTAAAACATCTTATACAAATTTTCTTTATATGCTGTTGACATTGTCATTTTATAATTTTGACACCACAATTTTTGCCATTTCTCTAAATCAATCCCATATCCAAAATTCTTCCCCCAAGCAATCATCGTTTCTTTAACTTGTTCTTCCTCTAGTTTAATTTCCAGCAAATAACTATATAATTTTTTGATCACTTTTTCATCAGTACCTGTCAAAATCCTATCTAAGTCAGTCAATTTATCATAAAATCCCTCTGCTTTAGAATCTTTAAGATACCTTGTATTTGCGCATATGAAAACCAGTTCATCTTTATACCTTGTTCCTCTAGGTTTTGCATCGTTTTAAGTTCACTCTTTTCATCCAATATTTCCCCATATCTAACTGTTTGTTCCTTCTTATATGTTATAGGATAAGAAAAGGCTTCAATAGTTGAGAACCAAACTGGGATTTTCAAATAACATTGTCTCTTAATTTTCTCCCAGTTCAACCATAAAGACTCCCGTATATAATGCCTTCTAAAATAGCCCTGCGATTTAGTTCCCTTATACCACAGAAAAGCATGCCAGCCCAGTAATAAATCATGACCTTCTAATATCAACAATCTAGTCTTTCTTAATGTTATCCATTCTTTGGCCCACATTAAATTTGCAGTTTGGTAATACAACTCCCAATTAGGAAGGCCAAATCCTCCTCTAGTTCTAGCATCTTGTTAAAGTTTTAATTTTATTCTCGCTTTCTTACCTTGCCATATATACTTCAACACAATTTTATTTAATTCTTCAAAATAATCTTTGCCAAGTCTAATTGGCATTGTTTGGAACAAGTATAAAATTCTGGGTAAAATATTCCTCTTGATTGTTGAAATTCTACCTATCAATGACAATTGTAGGTTTTCCCATTTCTTCAGCTCAGATGCTATCTGCTGTTTGAGTTTAATATAGTTATTCTCTTTCAATGTGATACATCTTGACGTCAGATGTATCCCCAAATATTTAACCTTGTTCGTAACTTGAATTTTCAATAAGTCTGCCAGTTCTTCTCTTTGTTTTAATAACATATTCTTTGTCAGAATCTTTGTTTTATCTTTATTTATTTTCAAGCCAGTCATCTCACCATACGTCTCTATCTTTTCCAATAGTTTTAAGGCTGTCTCTAGAGGATCTTCCAGAATGAAAACCAAGTCATCCGCAAAGGCTTGCAATTTAAATTCCTCCTTTTTGACTTCCATTCCTTTTATATTTTGGTCCTCTCTAATATTTCTATTCAACACTTCCAAAGTCAGTACAAATAGCAAAGGTGATAATGGGCATCCTTGTCTTGTGCCTTTTCTTATGTTAATAGAGTCTGTAAATTCTCTCTCTATCATTACTTTTGCCGTTTGCTTATAGTATATGGCTTCTATTGCTTGAATAAATTTTCCGGCAAAGCCCATCTGTTCCAATAGTAATAACATAAATCTCCAGCTCACATTATCAAATGCCTTTTGGGCATCTAAGAATATCAAAGCCATTTGTTTTTCAGGATGCGCCTCATAATATTCCAAAGTGTCCAAAATTACCCTCATGTTGTCTTTAATTTGTCTCTTTGATAAGAATCCATTCTGATCAGGATGAATAAAATTGTTTAAGTATTTTTTGAGCCTTTCTGCCAAAATTGAAGCAAATATTTTATAGTCTGCATTCAATAATGAAATAGGTCTATAGTTCTTGATTTGTAATAGATCGGCCCCTTCTTTTGGAATAAGTGTAATATAAGCTTCTGACCATGTTTTAGGTATTTTCTTATTTAACATAACTTCGTTCATGACTTCTAGCAGTGGAATACTCAACAATTCTTGTAATGTTTTATAAAATTCTGCCGGATGTCCATCTGGACCTGGCGCTTTTCCATTATTCTGTCTGTTGAATGCTTCAGTTAGTTCCATCATTGTTATAGTACTTTCTAACATTTTTTCAGTCTCTTCAGGTATCTTAGGTAGGTTAGCATTTTGTAAATACTGTTTAACTTTTTCCTCATCAAGATCCTCCTGTTTATATAATTGTCCATAAAAGTCTCGGATAATTGCCTTTTTCTCCTTATTACCATAACACATTTGGCCTTGATCATCTATTAACTGTAATATTTTCCTTGATTCTTTCTCCTTTCTCAGTTTATATGCTAACCATCTACCTGGCCTATTTGCATCTTCAAAATAGTTCTGTTTAGCACTTCTAATTTTTTGTGCCAGTTCTTCTTTCTCTATCTGACCCATTTTATGTTTAATTATGTCCATTTTAAGTTTAATATCTTTTTTCTGTGGCATTTTCTGTAATTCTTTTTCCAGTTTTTTGTGATGATCTTCTAGAGCTTTAATAGTTTGCCTCTTCCTAATGTTCTTTTTCTTTGTATAGTCTATTATTAATCCTCTAGCATATGCCTTCATTGTATCCCAAACATTCTGCATTGAAGTGTCTTCTTTTTTATTTTCACTAAAGAAGAAAGCCAGTTCTTTTTCTATCCATTATGTGAATTCTTTTTCCTTTAAGATAGTGTTATTTAATGTCCATCTAGATCTTCTTTTTTGTCCTTTCCATTTAATTGTCATTGGATTATGGTCTGCCCATATACTTGTTTCAATATTTATTTCTTGAATATTAGATATTAATTCTGTTGAGATCCAAATCATATCTATTCTGGACCATGATAAATATCTATTTGAATAAAAAGTATATTGTTGAATTTTAGCATTTCTTTCTCTCCATATATGTTTTAAGTTTAATTCATCTATCATTTTGAAAAAGGATTTAGGGAGAGTCTTTCTATTTTGTCTTGATGCTGTTGCTGTGTAGTCCAGTTTATTATCTACAATTCCATTAAAATCTCCCATCATAACTATATTAACATAGTCCAATCCCATTGTTTTCATATGTAATTTTTTATAAAATTCTTCTTGTTTATCATTCGGGGCATAAATTGCAACCAGGAGTGTTTTTGTATTGTTATCCACTATTTCAACCATTAATACTCTTCCGTCTTCATCAGTATAAATCAGTCTTGCTGGAATAGTTTCTTTAATGTACAAGACCACTCCTCTTTTCTTACAGTGAGTCAGAGAAGTAAAAATTTTCCCTATTTTTGGTTGTACCCATAATTGTTGATGTTGTTTTTTAATGTGTACTTCTTGTAAGCAAATTATGTCAAATTTTGACTTCTCTAATTTGTGAACAATTTTTCTTCTTTTGGTAGCTGAGTTCAGTCCATTTATATTCATAGAGATCAATTTTTTTTCCTCCATGATTATATTTTGTATTTAGGTCTAACAGCTCTTGTAGATCTTACTTCACGTTGTTCTTTGGTCTCCACTTGTCCACCTAGTACACCTTCTTCTTTTCCCATCCCCATTTGGTCCTCTTGAGGTTCAGTTGAGATGGTCTCTTTTTCTGTCTCTATTTCTCTTCTTTCGATAAATTCATTGTAGAATATTTCTGCTTTCTCAATTGAGTCAATTCTGTATCTCTGTTCTTGCCATGTAAACATTAATCTTTCTGGAATCAGCCATCTGTAATTCACCTCTTTTTTCAATAACATTTTAGTCAGGAATTGATATTCTCTTCTCATCTCTCTCACTTTTCTGGGTACTTGTTTTAAGACCACAATCTCATTGTCTTTATATTTCAACGCCTTCTCTCTTGCCACTTGTAGTATTTGTGTTTTTTGGTAAATCTGACATGGACCTCTCTTGGTAGATTTTTCCTTATTGCATATCTTGTGAAGACTCGGTATATCTCATCTCCTCCATCCATCATCTTTTCCTCTGTTATTCCCAAAGCTCCAGCCAGGATTTCTATCATTACTGCAGCCAAATTTTGTCCTTTTTCTTCCTCTATATTTTGAAATCTGAGATAGAATTCTGACCTGTCCATCTCCCACTTCAACATCCCACTTTTATCTTGTTCAACCATTGTTAATCTGCTATCAATATTTCCAATTGTCTCATCTCTTTGTTTGTCTTTCTCTTCCATTTTTTGAAGCCTCTCATCGTATTTCACCATCATTTGTTGAATATTTTCAATTTTTTCATCAGTCTTCCCAATTCTTTGTTCAAAACTCTCTGTTCTTTGTTAAATACTCATTTTAAGTTCTTGAATTCCTTGCATAATCGTTGTTAAATCCACTTGTGCTTTATCTTGCTTCGCCATTGTTAAAAGTTATCCTCCAGCTGATGGAGAGGCAGGAGCAGAGGTTGAAATGCCAGAAGGTAAAATTTTCTTACTCATTTGGATAGCTCAGGATCTTCAAGCTCTTTTAATCCAGTTAGTAGAGTGGCCAATTATAATCCAATTAGAAAAAGGGAAAACATAAGAAAAAGCCAATAAAAAATAAAAAGCCCAAAATTAAAAAGAAACGAAAATTAAAAAGAAAAAAGAGGAGGTTCTTCAGGTTTTTCTAGACCTTAATCCTATTGTGGGATAGTCAGTAATGATTCAAGAATAAAAATTTAAAAACAGAGAGAAAAATAAAACCTAATAATATTAAAAAATAATAAGAAAAAAAAGAAAGAGAGGTTCTTCAGGTTCTTCACACCTTAATCCAATTGAAAGGTCTCAAAAAATAAAAGATAGCCATAGAAGTAAATCAAAAATAAGAATGGAAAAGGCAAATGTCCCAGTAAGAAAAAGAAAAGGATATTCTGAGGCTTTCCCTTTAAAAATAAAAATAAAATAAAAAATAAATATACAAATATTACAAAATACTGTGGGATTGAAGGGGAGGGATAAAACAGCTAAGGGAAAATAAAAAAAGAAGCACACTGCATTTTATTTAATTATCCAAGGCTCTTATTATGGCTTCTCCACAAGTTTCAAAGCCAAACTTCAAATGTTCAATTGATAGTAGAAGTCCCAAAGAACACCTGTAAAAACATTCTCCAGTGTTCTTCCCTCTATCTTATCAAGTTCCAGTGTCCTTGAGAGAGAATTTTTCACAGTCATCTCAACTTCAAATAAAGTATTTTCAAGCCTCTAGTTGGCAGTGTTACAAAATTTCTTTAATCCACTCCCCCTTCTTTCCCAGTAAAAGCCTAATAAAATATATATATATGTATACGTGTGTGTGTGTGTGTGTGTGTGTGTGTGTGTGTGTATATATATATTTCTTGCCAAACAACTACAACCCTATGCAGAATCCATCAACTCACACGTAAGAAACTCATTCCAGTTCATCGAGATCATAAAGAAACAAAACTTACAACCTAGCGACCTACTAGTAAGCTTCGATGTCACATCCCTCTTCACCCAAGTGCCAATAAAAGAAGCCTTGACAGCCATCCAAAACAAATACAACCCCCCCAAGCACATCCTAGATCTAACCAACCACTGCCTATCCAATACTTACTTCACCTACAATGGACAAAAATACAAACAAATAGAAGGAGCACCTATGGGATCACCCCTCTCACCTGTCATCGCAAACCTCTACATGGAACAGTTTGAAACACAAGCTCTAGAAAAATACGACCACAAACCCAAACTCTGGCTCAGATACGTAGATGACACCTTCATAATCTGGCCACACGGGAAAGAAAAACTGAACAACTTCCTCACATACCTCAACAGTCTACACCCCAAAATACAATTCACCATGGAAACAGAAGCCAACAATCAACTTCCTTTCCTAGATGTCTTGGTATACAAAAGATCCAATGGCTCCCTAGGACACACCATCTACCAGAAGAAAACACATACAAACCGCTATCTACATGCACTCTCACACCACCACCCAGCACAGATCAATTCCGTAGCCAAGACACTCATCTCCAGAACAAAATGCTTAGCCGATGAACAACACCAAAAAACCGAACTACACACTCTCACCAACGTACTTACAGCCAATGGATTCCAAAGAAAGAAGATTACCCACCTAATCCAAAAAGAAGCCCCAACCAAAATCCAAGACAGAGAACAAGAAAACGGAAAAGCCCTCCTCCCATATATAAAAGGCACTACAGACAAAATTAGCAAGATCCTCCAAAAACACAACATCAAAACAGCATTCTGCACAAACAAAAAATATCCACCATCCTAAGAAACCCCAAAGACAAAATCGAATTAGAAAACCAAGGAGTATACGACATCCCCTGCACAGCCTGCCCTAACACATACATTGGACAAACTAACAGAAGAATAAGCGCACGCATTGAAGAACATAAGAACTCAATCAAAAAAAGAAGAAACGACCTCTTCCCTGGTCCAACACCTCAAAGCCACAGGACATGAAATTGATTTTAAAAATACCAGAACTATCGCCAAAACCGAACACTTCAACAGCAGAATAATCAGAGAAGCCATAGAGATAGAAAAACGCCCACACAGCATGAACAAACGAGATGACACCTCCCGCCTTCCAGCCATTTGGAAACCCGCCCTCATGAACAGACGAGTACCTAACATGAAGAAGGACACTGGACCCACACCCATGAGAGCCACACAAGATGCCACCACCACACTTCCATGTAGAAAACAGACTCCCACCCATTCAGAAAATGAGAAACGACCATGGACCAGAAGCTGCACTGCAGCTGCATCACTACCCACTTCAAACCCCTCTGAGCCATACATGAAGCAAACCAACACCCACTATGAAGATGCAGCAGGACCACGAACTAGAAACCAAACAGCAAGATCACAACTCTCCAGCTCAAATCCCCCAGCAACTAAAACTAACCTGAGCACAACCAAGCCCCCTCCTGAACAGAACACGCCTCCAACCAATCAGAACACGGCTAAACCCCCAACCAATCAGAACACAGCCAAAACCCCTACCAATGAGAACACACCCCCACCCAATCAGAACACAGCCAAGCCCCCACCCAATCAAGTTCCACCCCACTGGCAGTTAAAAGGAGGAAGCAGCTGCAATCTCCATTACTCTGAGAAGCACAGAGCTGGAGACAGAAGCCTGAAGATGATGAATGAGACTTCATCGAAACGTTGCCTAGATACTTCAAATCTTACGCGGGAGAAAACCCGAACAACCAAAGATCTACATATAAATATATATATATATATAAATAAAAATTACTAAAGGGAGCCTCTATTTTAAAAAAAATAAGCAGTCAAAAAGGAGAAAAAAATAGGTAAATATAAGAGAAAAAACCAGTCTAGTTACAATTACTAAATCGCAGTATAAGTTCAGTAAAAAAAAAAGTAAAAGTAAAAAGCCAAGCCTCATTTTGACATTTCTCTTTAAAAAATCGCCGCTAAATCAATTTTGTCAAGTTTTGTCAAAAATCTTAAGAGATTTCTTCTTATTCTAGAGTGTCCTTAAGTCCCAAATATAAAAAAAAAAAAGTTCTCACTAGCCGATACACTTTCTCTTTCTGTCTCTTTCTTCCGGAGCTGTCCCAGCTTCAGCAGCTTAATGGCTGCCTCTCCGCCGATGGTAAAGGGGCTTCTCCTGGATCAACCAGGGACTTTGCGATGTCCCTGGGATCAGCAGAATGCACCCCTTGCTATCACCGTCTCTACGGGACGGTTTAGGTCCATTGGGACTGACCAGGGGCAAAGATATCAGCTGCGATCTCAGAGCCCCGAGATTGCAGCTGTATCGCAGCGACAAAGCTCCGCCTTCTCCCCTACATATATCTTTGTATTTTATATCCTGTCACTGCTTTTGTCTATTTTGCCAATCATGCCATTCCAGTTTTCTCTATTTGTGGGTCCTATCATGAAGTTCTGCCAATGGACTAACCAGGTATTTTCCATCATAAAAGCTGACACTATTCTTTTTAATCTTTCTTCAGTATCTCAAGTAATCCAAATATCCCTATTATAGTTCAACTGAGAAAGGAAAATGGCAGACTCATAATTCATAAATCAAAAATACAACCACACAGCTGAGCAACCACAGTATTTTTGACCAGTCTCTTGCAAAAGGAAGGGTATAAGGAACCATTTTTTAATACCAGTCTGTTTAAATCAATTGTAAAATAACATGTGGTTTTGGTACTTAATGTTAGAATAATTAAGATTTTACTTTGAGTTTTACATAGATTTCCCCTAAATTAAAATTTGGACCACAGAGTTAGGGAGTGGATTTCCTTTTCCTTGTTATTAGGACAAATGTGTCATCTAATATATTTGTATATGAAGACTTCAGGTGATGCCAACTGTCAAAAATAATTGGGTTATACATCATGCTACAACATGATTTGCTACAACACACTTTATTCAAAAATATGTAATTCATTAGACTCACACATTTTACGATGTGAGTTACAAATGACAAACCAATAGATTTTCTAATTCAGGTACTGAGCCCAAACCAGAAAATTATATTATAAGCAATACTGAAGTAATCAAATAAGTAACAAATGCATTTGTAACAATTTTAATTAATTTATTTATCTTACCCAGAATTTATTCTGTAATACAATTTGAAACTAATGAGTTAGCTTTGGTTTAAGTAAATTATGATTATGCATGGATTCATGCTGGAAACAACAAAGATTTTGTTAACATTTAAGAAAATTGTATTTTTTTGGAAAAAATTATTCTGATTTTATTAGCCTTCTCTCAACATCTATTAAATGGTTCTTTAAAACACTTCATTTGATTTTTTTTTAAAATTCTACCAAGTCTAAAAAGAATGAATCTAAGGAGCAAGATAATCAGACCAAGGCTATGAGTATTATTCCATATCAGGACTTCGATGACTCGGGATAGACCCTTGTCTGTCATGGTAGTCATGAACTCCTGAGCCACCTTAGACCCCACTCCCAGAGAAGGCAGATTAAAGTCTCCCAGTGGGGAACTCCACTGCTAACCCTGAGAATGAGTTGAGCAACTAAGGCAAGGAGGTTGCTTCACACTTGGGATACTAGCTAGTACAGAAACAACAATCCCTGGAAGTGTTATAAGGAATAGTCTCAAATTCAGCAACTTGCGGAACAGTGTCTCTGAAAGCAGTAAGACACTCCTAAAAGGCAACCTCCACATTCCCATCCCCATATCTTTTGCTACATCAGCACCTGGCTGGATACATTTCCAAAAGGGGGACACATATCACTCCCCCAGACCCAGCCAAGTCTCAATAATTCACATCAGGCTGGCTTTCTCATCTGTAATTAAATCACAAACAAAAAAGACTGCTTGCATAAGAAGAGAATCCATGGCAATCTGCAGGAAACCGCCTTCCTCTGCCACTAGTCTTCCCCAATTCAATCAGTTGTTCCCCTCCAACATTCCCAAAGGTACAAGCCATAAGTCTTTCAAGTCCTAGGCTGAATTTAGATATTGCAAACTACATGCCATATTGTCTGTCTCTGGCTAAACCATGAGGCTTCACATCAAATTGTCACCATTTCCAATGCCAATGGCATTGCCAGCATTGTCTCAACAGGATGTACACTGGCCAGACAACACCGACAGGAAAAACGGTTGAGGTGAGGTAAACATCATCTCTCTCAGTCTTCCAGAAAGCCTCCTAAAACATGTTTTTTTTTCCACAGCTTTGAGGATTTCAAGGACAAGATGCTTGTATGAAATTGATGTTTATTCTCCCACTTTCTTGGGTTCTATTTATTTTATATGTTTAGTTTATTTATTATTGTTTTTAGATTTTTATGGAATTTTTCACTGTTGTGTATCTGCCACCACCAGTTGCCTTTCACCCCAACTTTCCTTCTGCTGCCGCCGGTCGCCTTCCCGCCCTACCACTTAGCTTTCGCTGCCACCGCCAGATGCCTTTTCCCATCCCCACCACTTACCCTTGCCAGAGAACACACACGGAGCAGGGCCAGTGGCCGCTTCTCTAGTTGGGAGAGCGAGGGAGGCTTTCCCAGCAGAGCGAAATTTAGCTTTGGGTCCTGCAAGTCCCCCTCCTGTTGGGAAATGGCTCTGGGCGGCAGAGAAGCAGCCAGTTTAATCCTGTTTTTCTCTGCCGCCGGGAGCCGTTTCCCAATGGGAGGGGGACTTGCAAGCTTTTTGCTGTGCCAAGAAAGACTCTGTTGCTCTCCCAGCAAGATACAGATAATCAGAGTTGGAAGGGACCTTTTAGGTCATCTAGTCCAACCCCCCTCCACCCAAGCAGGAGACCCTACACCATTTCTGACAAATGGCAGTCCAATCTCTTCTTGAAATTCTCAAGTGATGAAGCTTCCACAACTTCTGAGGGCAAGCTGTTCCATTGGTTGATTGTTCTCACTGTCAGAAAGTTTCTCCTTGTTTCCAAGTTAAACCTCTCCTTGTTCAGTTTCCATCCATTATTCCTTGTCTGGCCTACAGGGGCTTTAGAAAATAGCTTGACCCCTTCCCCCTCAAATATTGGAAGGCCGCTATCATGTCTCCCCTGGTCCTTCTCTTCACCAGACTAGCCAGGCCCAGTTCATCGTATGTTTTAGCCTCCAGTCCCCTCATCATCCTGGTTGCTCTTCTCCATCATTCTATCACCGCCAAAATCGTCTTGCTAAAGATGGCTACAATAGAAGCAGGAATAGAAAGACTCTGGTATCTCTTTCAAAGCCTGGGCGTCACTCTGCAGCTTTCGGCACGTGCACAGGAGTGCTCTCTTCTGCCTCACTAAGCCGCCCAGGGTTGCTTGGATGGTTAGCAGGCAGGCAGGCAGGCAGGCAAAGGGGCGCTGCATCTATTTGCTTCTTCCGGGGCAGCTTTTGCTATCCCAGCCTCCTTTCTCCCCCCTCACTGGCTCCACCTCCTCTGGCTGGCCGCCAACAGGAAGGAAAGGTGAGGGGTGATGATGGTGCTGCTGGGCCTTTTCTTTGCCGTCAGGAGGGGGATCAAAGCTCACTGACTGGGTTGCTGGCAATGCCCACGGGCAGCTGGGGAGGTGGGAGGGGAAGCCGCTCACACCACTGCAACCTGCCAGTGGCGGGTGGCTGCGACCCTCCGTCCTGCCACGTGTTTGCACCCATCCCAGCCTCCAACTCAACCAGGATTTAGTGAGTGGCATTTAGGGTATATTTGTCGGGGTCAGGGTGAGCAGTCATCCCTGGAGCCTGACGCTTTTGTGAAGTGCCTGTGGAGGAGTGTCGCTTGTGGGGGAGCATCAGACATTCAATTCCTCTCTGCCCAGTGGCACAGTCTCTCTGTTTCCCTCATTAGCGATCTTGAATGTGTGCCCCCATCTGTTTATGTGGGCCTTTGTAGCCACGCTGTCGATCAGGATGAGAACACGTTGTTCCTGGATCAGCAGTAGAAATTTGCAGAGGGACAGGTGGACTGCCCTCAATCCCAGCCAGTTTATGCTGCAAGTTTGTCCTGTTGTGGACCGGTGACCCTGAGCTGTAAGGGACTTACATGAGCCCCAGGAGCAGATCTAGGGCAGATCCAAATAGTTTGTCCCCTTCAAAGGGGGCAGATGCTAGTTTCCACTTATGTTTAGTGTCCGCTTGCCAATGTCAGAGCCAGAGTACAGGCACTGTGCCGTGATTTGAGACGCTACGGCTCTTGATGAGAATTTTACAGAATTAAAAGTAGCATCTGCAGAAAATTCTGCGTCTGCCATCACACTTTGGCTATGTCCTGATATGCACCCTGGTGTTAGATGAGGGAATGGAATTCCTGGGGAAATTAGCCCTTATCTGGGCTACTCTTTATGAGAGCCTCCACTTATTGCGCCGTTGCTGCCCTCTGTGAGGGAATAAAGCGCTATGACAGCCAGCAGCTTGTTAAAGTTGGTGTCTGCAGCTTTTTGAGACTGACTGTTTATTTAAAAGCTTTCTTCGAGCTGTGCTGAACACAAAGTCAATCTTCTGCGGAGCTTTATTATCTCTGCCAGCCAGTTCATTTTAATTGTTTTGACTGTGCTTGCTGAGATGGTAGCCTGAGGGGAAAACTGTCTGCAGACTCTAGCCTGCGCACGAATGTCATTAGGGCTCTCTTTGGTGTTTTAAGAGCTCCGACAGCCAGACAATGCTAGAAACTGCGCCAGAGGCGCTCTCTATAATTAGTTATAGATCGCGATCTCCGCCTGCAGCCAGAAGCTGCAATCTGACCTGTTTTTTTCTTGTTTATTTCTGTTGTTTTCTGCTCAATGTTGTTCACAAATCCAGCCAAAAGAAAAGCTTGCTTTTTCTGAATGAAGGCTGAGCAAAAACTGGGGACACTAAGGAGGAGCCTCGAGGAGGAATGTCCTCAGAAATCAGCTCAGCCTATTGGATGAGAGAAGGAAGCACCTCCCATGCCTGGATGCTCTGAACAGCTCACCTGGAGAATGAGGATGTGTCAGACGACAGATGGAATAAAAAAAGACCAGAAGTTTATGTGTAATGGTTATAAAGTAGTTCCACACTAATTCATTGCTTGTGAGATATAGAAAATTGCCACTAACTGAATGTAAGTGCTTTTCTTTAATCTAATTATATAGAGAATTCCTAGTGCTTAAAACATAGAGGAATATGTTAACGTATCACATACATTAAGCAAAAGACTTGAACTTGGGAAAGTGAAATTGAAATTACTTTTTTAATGTCTGTTAAATTATTATTTTTTAAAGTATGAATAAATAAGGTTTTGACTCCTTTGTTTTCTTGGGAGGGTACTCCCTTTTCAGAGTAGGGATTCCTTTTCTTTCCTTGCCCCCAACCTGGGATTTCTTTTTTTTCCCTCCTCTGGGCTTTTAAAAAAACTAAGCTCTCCACCCCACACACACACATGCACAAAGGTTGCGTCTTTCTTTCCTCTTGGCCCATACAGTCAACACCCATGCAAATGTGTTGACCATTCAAAGTTACAATAGCACTGAAAAAAGTGACTTATGAGCATAATTCACACTTATGACTGTTGCAGCATCCCTACAGTCATGAGAAACCAGGCAAGGAGATGCATGCCTCGATATGAGTGATGTTGAATTGGCCACACCCACCCAGTCACATGACCACTAAGCCATGCCCACCAACCAAGCCACACCCACAGAACCGGTTGTTAAAAAAAATTTAATTGGCCACCCCTGCATATACCGGAGTATGCAGTAGATGCAAAGTGGGAAAAATGCCTTATTTCTGGTAGAAGTACAGATACTGAGTGCCTGTTGGTGGCTTCTTAAGGAAGTCATACTTTTTCCTGGGTTTACACAGCAGTCTTGCAGGCACTGAAAAGCAGATGACTGAAATAAGGAGATAATAGCAAGGTAGCAATATAAGATGGGACCCTCCTTATTTTCCAAGGACTGGGTGTCTATTATATAAATCCAGAAAAAAACAACACATGGCTTCTCTAAGGAGCTACCACCACACATAGTACAAATCACAATGCCAGGTGCACAGAACCTTTCCCATGCTGGATCCAAGATAGCCCACACGTAAAACTACATACATATGTATAGGAAACATCCGACTACTTTCATCCTATGTCCCTTCTTATTTTCTTAACTGTGCATATATTTCCAATAGTACTCAATGCTTCTTTTAGAAAATATAAGTACAAGTTCAAGAAATGATTCTCATGTTGATGATGTGGCTAAAAATAAAATGTTTTGCCAGGATTTTTGTGTTATTACTTCAGCCTTTTTCTTAATAAATCTTATTAATCTACACACAGAGAAAATGATTCTATTTTTTTGTTCTCTTATTGTTGCTAAGGAAATAGAGTCCAAAGATACTACAGGAATAATATTCAAATGTCTGTAATTTGCTATGAAAAGCCACACCCGAATATATTAGAGGTTAGGCCTTTTTTATCATCTGCTATGCTTGTATTTATATGTATGTATTTCGTATTTATACAACTTTGTTTATCTGTAACTTCTTACAGTTCTACTTACTGATTTAAAAGATCTATGATCATTAGCAATTGATGGTGTTTATGGAAGAGTTGCTAATAAGATTAAACAATGAAAAATGAAATGAAAAAAACTATTTTTTCCACAACTGACAGGATAAAAGCTTCAATTTAATTCTGAGCAAAAACAAAATAATAAAAGACATCAATATAGTAGAAATGCTGACAATGAGTTTAGGTGTTAAAGACCAACTGAAGCTTTTAAATTCCAAAGGTGCTTTTTCAAAAGTCAACTGGATTTTGTTTTTCCTTGAAGATTCTCATCTAATAAACTTCTTCAGTTCAGAACTGAAGAAGCTTCTTGGAAGAGAAGCAAAATGTCTTCAAGGAAAGACAAAGTCCGGTTCCCTTTTGAAAAAGTACCTTTAATACAACCATGACCTGGATAACCGAGAAGCTCCATATAGACGTGAAGCTTTTAAAAAAGACTTTCAGTTCTAACAAGACTCCAAAATAAACACAATTTTGGTATACAATCACAATTCAGATATATATTCCAGAAACTGAAAATTAATCCATAATGTATTAAATAACCTAATCTAGATTCCCCTAGGATTTACATGTTTTTAACTAATCTGGTTGGAACCTACTGGGATTACAGTGTTTTTTACATTATGAAACTTCCTTGTGGGTCATTTCTATAGCTGCACCAAATTCATTTTCCACAACAAGCTAAACAACAACAATGTTTTAAACTACTTTGTTAGAAGAATATTGATAATATAAGTCCCAACTATGTAGATATATTTAAAGTTCTTTAAATGGACAAAATGAAAAATAATTTCAAAACCCATACAAAAGTGAAATTTAAGCTTTTTGAATATTAAGCAATTCATTCTCAATAATGTGTATGTACAACATGTATTCTATCCACATAATGTTAATTTAATTAAGTTCAGATACAAAACTTGTAAACAGAAATTATATCATTTAGAGTTCTAAGTACTACAGCTAGAATACACTAGATTACTTCCATAATATATAAATATAAATATAAATATAAATATAAATATAAATATATATATATATATATATATATATATATATATATATATAATATTATATATAAATATTATATAAATACCTTATTCACATGATATACGAAATCAAGTTGTGATTTGGTTTATCCAGTAGTTATTTCTTGATTTATAATTGCAATTGAGCCCAGAATTATAGTCATTAATTGTTGGGCTTGTTAAGCAGATCACTTTGTGACTATATGCAATTTTATGACCTGATTTGTAGCAGTTATTAAGCAACTGGTCATTAAGTAAATCCCTTTTAGGCAATGAACATTTTTCCCCAGAAGCCAGAATCAAATGCCGGAAACTAATAAAAAGTGCTGAGAATTATGGTTACATGACAATGGGATGTTACAAAAGGCTATAAATGTGAGCCTGTGATCATGTATATGTGTGTAGTTCACAAAACTTCAAAATTGGATTATAGGCACCTGCTGTAGGAAATTGTCATACATTTGATTATTAATCACCTTGTCATTAAGGGAGAACTACTTGTAAAAGATATCCAAATTACAATGTAACACTTCTTTTTATCTGCAATTAGTTGCTATGTTTTTGGTTAACTTACTTTAATCTAATCTTTAAACAACTATTATTCCTGCGGAAAAATAGGTATGCGTAAAGGAGCATTCACAAGCACACTAAGTCCTACAGAGCATGTATATTATTCAACTTCTTTGTTGTTTTTTCAAACACCGTGGCTGATTTTTCAAAACAAGAAGTCAGGAAAAGAATGTGCCTTCCTCAAACTCAAAGAGGTTGTTATTAGCCAAAACAGAATAGAAGAAATGAGCTCCAATTTGCCAGGACTACAAAACTATTAGGAAAAGAAACTTGTACTTGGCTTATCTTTTCTGTGGAAATTGGCAAGAGACAGGTAACTCTCTTAAACATATTTAAAACTAAAATTGGGTTAATATACAATAGAATACTATTCTGTATATAAGGCCTGGTTTAGTGTTACATACATAAGATTGGACCAATCTTTAATCTAAGCATTCTAGATCTTTAATTTATGCACACTTTAGGAAGCAAAATAGCAAATTAGTAGAATCTGCCATCACAAAATACTAAGTATAAACATTTTGTTTTTGCATTAAAGGTAGGCACAATGTTTTCAATATGAAAAACCACATTTTGAATTTAAAATATCTACATTTAACATATTGAATAAATTGGAATGTTTCAAGCATTCTGGAAAAACTTCCATATCATACTTCAATCACCATTTCATATTTAAAATGGCTGTTTTGAATTCAAGACATCTTCCACACTAGACATAGACACTTATTTGAGCTCAAATAATCGGCTGGTTATTTAGCGCTATATAAGAAGCTTATGATTGAGATTTATTTGAATAAGCATAAATAATACATGTATGCATAGGAAAGCCCCATAGACCTCTTTAAAGACTAATCACTAGTACTGATGATATTCTCTAGTTTGGGTAATAATGGCCTGCAATAAAGGAACCAAGCTCAGAGCACCAAGGACCCTGAGCTACAGATATTTTCCTTTATTAAATACTAACCCATAATAGTGTTTAGTTAGTTAAAACTGTGTATTGCTCCTATTATAAATATTATTTTCTAAAAGTTTTTTTTACAATATTTATACATTTTATGTTTCATACACATAATTTTCAGACTAAAATTCTTAAATATTTAAACACTAATAGTAAAAAAACTAGTACCAGTGGAATATGCTTCCAAGTATACATATTTAAGACTGTACTGCAAGCATATTGCAACAAAAAGTACTCCACACACATAACTAATCTTGTTTCAGGTAAATCTATTTTCATATTTGGTTTTTTAAAATCTAACTGACGTATCTAGCATCGTTTTTAAAAAATAAGTAATGTAACAGCTAGGAATAGCAGAATCTTACCTTTCTTTTCTTTTGGTTTTCTTTATATTCAGCATCTCTTTGCCAAATACTTTTCGTATCACAATCAAAAGGACCCCTTTTAGGTTTATATCTGGTTGGTTAAATTCTTCATGAATCATGTAGTCTGGCATTATTGGAATACGAGATCTGGAGGCAAAAATGTAACCATTATTCAATGTAGCTTTTGCCATTATAGTGCAGACATAAACAAGCTATGGAACTTTTTTTTATTTCAACATTCAACAAAACCATTCCCCCCTCATTGCAAAATTAAATTAACGCTTCTCATGAAGACAGAATACTTACTTAGAGTTATCAGCGGCTTGTTTTCTATGATGTGATTCAGGTGCACAATAAGGGGATACTTTTCGTGGAGAAGTAAAATGTCTCAGTAAACCTTAAATCAAAGATATTTAAAAATATAAAATATATTTAAACAACTGCACATTTTAAAAAAGATAATCAAATAAATTCTGTTTCCTGCACACTGTTAAGAGCATGAAAAAAATATTAAAACGCTTTTAATATTAATGCACTAAATGAGAACAATATCTAAATGACAGGATATAAAAGAGTTTTTGATGCAATCTCTTTTTTACATTTTGTTTTTAAAATCTATTGATAGCTGTATCTGAAGTAGGAATAAAATGATGTGGGAGATAGTGTTTAACTGTTTCATATTATTCTATTGTAGGTTCCTTATAAAAATTACTTCACTATGATATTTGAAAAAAATATTTATCTTTCAGGAAAATAGAGAAATCTTCAATTTTTAAAAGAAATCAAAATGCCATTTAAAAGCATCCAGCAATATCTATCTCCAGAATAATTCATTTTGCTCTCCTTTCATTTCTTGTTTCTTCTCTGGTGTATGTACTATAAGACATTGAGCACTGCAGAGTCACAATCTTAATTCTTTTCATTAAAAAATATTGTGTTCCTGCAAACATTCCATGCTTGCTGATCACTCTTATACATGCCTCTTGCCAATTTGATTACATAAGCTACCAGAGACTTCCCTGAATATTGAAAATAACATATATTACAATAATTTAGAAACTGGAAATGAGGATATTAAGAACTAGATTGATTTTAAAATGTAGAAGTTTATTTACAGCTTTGAATAAGTTTAGTATTTAAATTTAATACTTCAGGGACTCTGCTCCAAGATAACCAGATATGAGGTGTTCTAGTTGTGATTCAGCATAAGGGAACATTTGGGATTGTTGGTGTTATCACCCTCCTTGCTACCTGAATCTGTTGCTGGATTGGCAATAGAGTCACAAAGGCTGTTATCTTTGGGGTTTCAATTTGTTATTTGACGACTGAGTCTGGAGAGCCTCAGAAGATTGTGGCTTCAGTGAATCTGTCCCAAATAAATGACAGTGAGACACATGTCAGTGTTTACATGCTGAGCCTAGTTTTTGTCCTGAGGTGGTGGTGGACATTAACATCAGTCGTGGACAGATCATTCTTTGGTTGTCTTTTGATTCTCTTTTGATTCTCCCTTTCCTTCAGAGAGACAGAGCTTATTCAATTGGCTTCCTCCAGACAATTGATGGACCAAATGGGGTTTGAAAAAGAGCTTGGGGTTTTCCCCTGAAGATTTAGTGAGCAATTTGGCTCAGGACCTAACTGTTGCATGGAGTGGACATGTGACTGTTACCTTGGATTATATTATTCCTATATGGCCTCTTACATTGGTTTGACCAGAAGATGACATACCTAATTCCTACCACAGTTCTTCATGTTTTAGCCTTCAATCCCCTAATCATCTTTGTTGACTCTTTCTAGACTCTCAACATCTTTTTTTTATATATGGCAACCAAAGCTGGATGCAATATTCCAAGTATGGTCTTACCAAGACTTTATAAAACGTTACTAACACTTCATGTATCTTGATTCAATCCCTCTATTAATGCAACCTAGGACTGTGCTGGCTTTTATGGCAACTGCAACATACTATTGGCTGAAATATAAGTGACTGTACACTAGGACTCCAAGATCTCTCACACAGTTACTACTGTTGAGCCAGGTACTACCTATTATATAGCTGTGCATTTGGTTTTTCTTCCTAAACATAAATCTTACATTTCCCTAGAAAAGTAAATCTGACTTTTCCCTAGAAAACATAAATCTTACTTTTCCCTAGAGTGAATTTCAATTTGTTAGCTAGTGCCCAACATTCAAGACTGCAAGATCCTTTGGTATCTTGAACTATCGTCTGGTGTATTGGTTATTTCTGTCAGCTTGGTGTCACCTGCAAATTTAATCAGTTTTCCCTTCTATCCCATTGTCTAAGTCGTTGATGAAGATCTTGAAGAGTGCTGGGCCTAGGACAGAGCCTTGGGGTATCCCACTGAAATTGAAGTAAAAACCAGAAATAACACAACCTCATAAGCAGCAATAGAGGTCTAAGAAGTTTTCCTTATTTTGATTCAGTTTGAGATTCACTAATTGTTAAATCTTCAACTTTTTTATCACACATTTGGTTTCTTGTACGTTTCATAACTTATTGTTCAGAGTCTTAGAATCTATAAAAAAGCCCTTGAGAATTAAGATCCACAGTGTCAGCTGGAAAAATAAATGTTCATGCTTCTCTTCTGTCATATTCTATCTTTAATTTCCAACACTTTTAGCAGTAATTTCTTCCGTTGTTTTCACATAAAAATATTCACATCAACCTTCTGAATAGATTTGATATTTGTTTAAAGTAAATCACCTGGTCGACCTCCTTGCTTTGCCAGTTTTACATATTCGGAATCAGTATCCCTGATCCACTTTCTTCGACCCCCAAAGGTAATGTCATGGTGAGGACCCCCCAAATCACCAAGACCAAGGATATGAGATTTTGGCTGTTGTGCAACATCTGAACTAACTTGTTCCTCTGATCGTTTCAGAGGGATGTGATAATACCAATCTGTAACGATAATAAATAATGGAATATGAATATATTAAAGGTTATAACTATAAGATCAAATGCACAACATTTATAACACAATGCTTAGTTACCAAATAATCTTTAATTTATGGGAGAATATGTAGACTGGATTGAAAAAAATATGGAACTTTGTTTTTATATAGACAACAACAGCAGGAGTTCTGCAAGAAACAGAGATGGTAGGCCTCACACATACTCACAATGTAAAAAATAGATGGTAAAATTAATGGAGTTGAGAAATTTATTGCTTTGGAAACCACTCTTAGATTTTTGTTTGAAACGGAAAAAAATGAAATTTTAACTTTACATTTTTATTTGATTTATTTATGATACAAATGCTTATGTTATGATTTATTCAAAGGATTACTGATTTTTAGGTTTTTATTTGTAGCAAAATAAGTTAAAAGTTATCTCTTTTCAATAGTTTTCCCCTTTGATTTGCACCCTCCAATTTTGTTTTTACCTATTTGTTTCCCTTTTAAAATGGGCATTGGTAGAAGTTACCGTGAACGCCCTTTCTATCTATGCTGGAAGAGAGCCCAGGATGGATTGACTCCTTCCTATGATGTCATTTAGCTGAGTCTGTACTAAGATATAAAATCCAGCCCCTGGGAGAGACCTCAGCTTTGGCGAAGATACTTGACAGACTGAAAGGTGTCTCTGAAAGCACAAATGAATACAGAAATATGTCTTACCCTCTCCGGACGAATCAAGGGAGGGGCTGGGCTCTCTTGCAGCATAGATAGAAAGGGAGTTCATGGTAACTTCTATCAATGCCCATTCTCCTCCATGCTGCATCGAGAGCCCAGGATGGGACATATCAAAGCTTGCATGTCCAGGGGCGGGTCCTCGTCTGGCTCATCACACTGACTGTGGAACCACTTGTTGAAGCACCCATCTGCCAAAGGCTGCAGTCACCGAGGCAAAGGCATCCAAACAGTAGTATCTGAGGAAAGGAGATGGGGATGTCTACGTGGCCACATGACAAATCTCCTCCAAGGATGCTTGGGTCGCCCAGGCAGCAGAAGTGGCCACGCTTCTGGTAGAGTGCCGCAGCTTTGTAGGCTTGCTCAATGCAAGACCTGACCCATCTGCTAATAGTAGTAGAAGAAGCCTTGTGCCCCAAGTGAGCAGGGAAAAATGAAACAAACATGGCTTCCGACTTCCTGAAGGAGGAGGTGCGCTTAATGTATATTCTAAGAGCCCTTCTTACATCTAGTGTGTGCCACTGCTGCTCTAAGTCATGGTGCAGGAGAGGACAGAAGTCAGGCAACACAATGTCCTGGGACCAAGTGTTAACTTTCGGAATAAATGAGGGGTCCAGATGGAAAACAACCTTATCATTGTGAAAGGAACAAAGATCCTGTCTGATGGAAAGAGCAGCAAGCTCGGAAACCCTCCTGGCAGAAGTGATGGCAACAAGGAGCACTACTTTCAGAGTCGGGAAACAAAGAGACACTGTTCTAAGGGGTTCAAAGGGAGGCTTCATAAGGGCTTTAAGGACCATATGAAGGTCCCAGGAAGGATACCTGTGAACCACCGGTGGGTGCAGGTTGGAAGCCCCTTTCAAAAAGCTCCTGACTGAAGGGTGATGGGATAAGGAAGGAAGCGAACCCCATGAAAGGACCGAGGAGAGGGCCGCAACCTGCCTGAGTAAGTTGTTGGGGGCCAAACTTTTCTCCAGCCCATGCTGAAGGAAGCTAAGAACTTCTGCCAACTGGGCTGAAGCAGGAGAAAGATCCTCCCTGAGGCACCATTGGGAAAAAGCCTTCCAGGTGGCATAATAGATGCGCCTTGTAGAAGGTTTGCGAGATGCCAGGACAGTGAGGATGACCCTTTCTGGAAGATCAGCCTCCTCTAGCCACTGCTGCTCAAGTGCCACATGGTCAGCTTGAATCACCGGGGCTCTGGGTAGAGCAGGGCCCCCTGGTGAAGGGAGATTAGATGGGCTGGGATCCTCCAAGAAGCCAGATAGGTTGACCAGGTCCACAAACCAGGACCTCATTGGCCAAGAGGGTGCCAGGAGGAGGAGCTCCACTCATTCCTCCAACATCTTCCGAATTACTGCCGGAATGATGGGAAGTGGGGGAAAGGCCTAGAGGAGACCCTTGGGCCATCTGCACTGAAGAGCATTGGTCCCCTCCGCTCCCTGGCAAGGAAACCTGGTGAAGAATCTGGTGACTTGGGCGTTTTGAGGAGTGGAGAAGAGATCCACCTCTGGTGTTCTGAATCTGAGGGAAAAGTATCTGAATAGAGACGGAAGAATGGACCATTCTGCCTGGTTGACTAGACTCCCGCTGAGCCAGTCAGCCTGGGAGTTGTCGACCCTGGAGATGTGGTCCACCGAGATCGACAACAGGTGTTTCTCTGCCCATAACCCCAACTGTAGACCCTGTGTAATGAGGGCTTTGGACCTTGTCCCCCTTTGCCGGTTGACGTGAGTCTTTGTGGCCATGTTGTCCATAAGAACTAGAACACGAGAGCTGGTCACTGATTGCCTGAAATGCTTGAGAGCCAGAAAAATGGCTGAGCTCTAGCCAATTTATGGGAAAGGTCTGTTATGACCTGGACCAAATGCCCTGAGCTAACTGGCCCTTCATATGGGAACCCCAACCCAGGAGGCTGGCATCAGTGCTTATCATTGGTGGTTATCACTAGCATGTCTGGGTCCCTGAACAGGAGTCCCCTCCAGTTTGACGGGGAACGCCACCAATTGAGAGATCTCCGGATTTGTGGCAGGAGCAGGACCTCGATGGATGAGTGGCTGGTTCCTGCTCGTTGGTAGGGAAGCAGGAACCATTGGAGGGGTTGGGAGTGGAGCCGAGCCCACGGAACGATGCCAATACAGGAGACCATCTTCCCCAGAAGTTTGGACAGCAGCAACAGGGGGACCGTTTGATGTTGCTGGATCTGGCTGATGATCTCTGCAAGGCTCTTGCCATGAGCTGGGGACAGGAAAACCTGGCATGACGTGGTATCGATGACTGCTCCCAATTTGGTTGTGGGAGAGCTGGCTCTTTTTGGTGTTGATGGAAAATCTGTGGCTCTGGAGATATGACAGGGTAATTTGCAGATCCCGATGGGCCGCAAGGATGGAAGAGGAAAGAAAAAAAATGTCGTCCAAGTAGCATTGGAACCTCACTGGAACAGAACACAGAGATGCCATCAATGCTGCCAGAACCTTTGTAAAAACCCTTGGAGCCAATGAGAGGCTGAAGGGAAGTGTTCAATACTGGTAATGGATATTCTGATAACAGAAATGGAGAAACTGGCGATGATGAGGTCAAATTGGGATGTGGAGGTAAGCCTCCATGAGATCAGTGGAAGAGAGGAGGTCGCCCTCCCAAATGCTCTCTAAAATAGAATGCAGAGTCTGCATTTTAAATCGCCTGTATTTTACAAATTGGTTGAGAAATTTTAGATCAAGGATGGCTCGCCACCCCACCCCTGAGGCTTTGGGAATGATGAAAAGGAGAGAGTAAAGCCTACGTCCCCATTGAAAGTGGGGAACAGGTTGAATAGCCCTGATTTCAAGAAGGTGCTGAATGGCCTGATTCGTGAGGGCTTGCCTTGAAATGTTTTGAAGTCCAATTGTAACCCTGATCTAATAGTGCTGAGCACCCAGGTGTCCGTCGTTGACTCCTCCCATTTGGAGGCAAAGAAGGCTAGGTGACCTCCAATGGGTGGAGAGAACAAGGGTTTACTTAGAGCGACAGAAGGAACGACCTCCTCCCCCCACAAAAGGGCCGTTTACCAGTAGAAGGTTGTTGCCTGCCAGATGCTTCTGCACGTTGGTCTTGGCGTTGGGAGTACGGCCTCTGAGAGTGGGGGAAGCGAGATGAGGTTTCTGCTTGAAAGGCAGGAGGGTGATAAGGAGCAGGGTAATAGTCGGCTTTCTTCCCAGAGGAAGAGAGAATTTTACGTTTATCTCTGGTTTCAATGAGATAAGGTTCCAGAGCATTGCCAAAAAGCTTATCGCCTACAAATGGAACTGAAGTCAGCTTCCATTTTTGGCGTGACTGCGCCTGCCAATTTCAAAGCCATAAAAGTCTTCTTGCTGCTACTGAAGATGCCATGACCTTGGATGCAAATTTGCAGAATTGAGAGTGGCATCCGCAGTGAATTCTGCCACTGCGATAATCTTATTAAGGTCTTGGTGAGACCAAAGGTCAGAAGCAGGCAATCTATTCTGGAGTTGGCGCAGCCACTGTATGGATGTCCTTGTGAAAAAGGATGCTGCCATTGAAGCCCGAACAGCCCATGCAGCAGCCTGGTGATTGCACTTGAGGGTCTGTTTGGAACGTTTATCATCTGGTTTCAGGATATCTTCTGGCTCCGTGGGAGTGCCAGAAGATGAGAACGAGGCCAGAACCAGAATGTCAACAGAAGGCACTGCTAGGGCATTGTCCAGAGCTGTGCTGACATTGTAGAAACGCTTATCCAGAGAAGATGGGCGAGGACCTGCTGAAGGGGAAGCACACTGTTCCTTGACCATGTCCAGGAACAAAATGGGAGAAGGCAAAACCTCTGCATGCACTACAGGCTTGGAGAAGAGTGAGTCCCCTTGGCTAGAGGGATTTCCTTGTGGCTCAGGGGCCACTTCTTCTGGCGACAGCTTGGCAGTGACCAAAGCCTTGCTGAGTAATGGCCTGAAGAGAGTAGGTTTGAAGACCAATGCAGAGGATGTCTGCTTTGGGTAAGAATCTTCTTCCTCTGAAAGATTTTGGTCAAAAATCTCACCCTCTTCACACTCTGAACAAGAGGAGTAACTGTGTTCAGATGGTGAAGCCCTTCCTTCCTCATCAACCTCCCCCCATTCTGGTAGAGAAGAATGGACCCTGAGGTCCTGGGGCCTGTGTAAATCAGGGTGATGTGGCAAGGAACTTATAGATTGAGAAGGGAGAAGGGCCTGAACCCTTTCCAGAGGTCGAAGAATTTGCTTGAAGCCTTCAGCCAATCCCTGCCTAATGGCCAATGAGACAACATCTTGGATATCCCCTGGTCTATGCTCAAAGGTAGAGGCAGAAGGCTGAAGGCCTGCTGCTATGGGAGTGAAGGTGGCTTCAAGCCTAGATTGAGGAGAGGTTCGAGGCCTGGAGGGATGGGGAGGAGCATAGGGCCCAGAAGCCTGTTTGAAATAAGGTCCAGATCTGCTTAGATCCTGAGGATCTGATTGTACTACAAGAACCTCAGGAGATCACCATGGAGGATGGAAAGGCTCATAGATAACTTCTCCTCCCCTGGGAGGGCTTGGCTGGGGCCCACGAGTATCACCTGAAACATGCTGTAGTTGCACTCCCTTCTGTTGAATAGTTCTGTTGAACTGCTTCTCTAGGGCTGCATGTCTGCACTTTTCTGCCCTCAACTCAGCCTGAGTTGCCTTCTTAGGGGCTAGAGCCTTAGCTCTGATTTTAGTAGCCACCTCCCTCTGGACTGATGGGGTGCGTTGCCTATGTCTTTTTCTCTTATTGGGCTTAAGAGACTGTTCCACTGTGGTGGGGGAGCTCTGCCTGAGCCTTATCTTGCTCCATTTGTAGAATAAAGGCTCTTGCATTGGAAAGAAACTGTTTAGAAATTTTTAGTAAGTCCTTTAGAGTATAAAATGGCCCACGGGCTTACAAAATGGCGGCTTACCTCGTGGTGGAAGGCTTCAATCCAAGATGGCCACTGACTAGGGGAAACAGGCTCCGAGATCGAAGAATCGCTCCTTAGGCTATAAAGAGCCCCGAGTGAAGTCAGCAAGGGAGAAATGCAGGCCACACGATCAGCTGGCTTGCACTCTTATCAGCTTGCTGATCATTTTTACAATCGCTCCAAATCGCAGGCATGGGGGAGGTCTACAGACGCTGCCCAGCTTGCCTGCACAGAGCTCTGGTAATGCTGCTCCCAATGTTGCAGGAGAGAGAGCCCTGCTCTCCTGGAAGAGCAGCTGCCCAGATCCCTGGGAGCTGCTTGAAGCAAGGAAGAAGTATTGAAGATCGCTGGTGAGTGCTACCTAACAGAACACTTTCAGAGACACAGCTACTGACGAAAGGAGCTGAGTCAAAAGCTGGGGTCTCTCCTGGGGGCTGGCTTTTATATCTTAGTACAGACTCAGTTAAATGACGTCATAGGAAGGAGTCAACCCATCCTGGGCTCTCGATGCAGCATGGAGGAGAAAACTCTTTTTTCTGTTTTTTATCCTTATTTGAAATTTAATAAAGTTTTGAAAAATAATAAAAATTGGAATATATAATGACTAAGAGACTCAGTTATCTAGGGAAATAAAGGGCAGTGCTAGGACAAATCAAAATGTAATACAATGTCACAAAAGAAGGCGTGCTCCAAAGAAATAGGAGGCAACTTAATTCATGTTATGTGTGAGAAAAAGAGGATGAAGACAGCCCCTCCTTAATAGTTGATAGAATATTTATATTTTGTTTTTTTCCTAATTTTTATCATTTCATCTGTTCATAAGTAGACTGTATATGGGGCATAATCACTAAATATATCTTTGTATGTATAATGGTAATTTGTCATTTTTCCATATCAATCAGCCATTTCATTATCTTTTCTTTCCAACTTTAATAATAGTAGAACAACATTCATGTTACTCTAAAAATGAAGGGTTTCTATCTAAGAAAAAGAAAAAGCTTGGGAAGTGTACTAAAGACAAATAAATCATGAATTCTGTGAGATACAGAAACATTTCTTTAATACTCAGATTTAAAAAATTGAAGTAATTTAAAACAGAGGACATAATGCTATAAACATAAATAATTCAGTTGGGAATTTTATGTAAATAATACAGCGTCTATTAATATGCATTCAATTGGGAGTTTTCTTGTTATGGTTTGATATCTACCAACAGAGACTGTTTGAGACTTGGAGAGTTTAGAAAAAATAGTCATATTGCATAATTGCTGCAGGATATACCATATCCATTGTATCTTCACTGGTATATAAGGGATTTTACTGTCTGTAAAAATTAGGTAAGTAAATTACAAGCCCCCAAAGACTGTGGCTACAAAGGAGGAAGCAGGAAAGATTGACTGATATTCTGTTTTGTATCTACTTGATAGATAAAATTGACGAGGACCCAGTAATTCTGCCAGTAAGAATACTCTAGAGGAATCTAATAGTGCAATTTGAGAAATAATATTTATTCATTTTAGAAGCTGAAATCAAAGTTTTTCTGATTTACATTATTCAGAAATAGTTGCATCATGTGCAAAGTCATGGAATCAATCATTAACCAATCCATTACCCTCCACCCAGAGTCAAACAACCTACTCTCCAAAAAAAGAAAAAAATTGGTTTCAGGAAAAAATTGTCCTGCAATCTGCAATTCCTACACTGTAAAAACATGGATCAACTCATAAAACTTTCCTATGCCTGTTTTAGTAGTTGCCATTAAAAGAAAACAAAAAAAGGAGGGAGGGGGGGAGGAAATCTGGAAGAGCAGTACTAGTAGTTTGAAATCAAAAGTGCATTCCAACACTTATCTTTAAAAGATTGTAACTAAACTACCAGAGCTTTTTAATTGGAGAAGGTGAGTGATGACACTCAACCAATGAATGTGCTTAATTGGAGAATTTGATTTATGAGACACCTGGGGGGAAAGGGGAAACAGGGTCACAGGTGACCATAAATTACATATGCCAGAGTTGGCTTAATGCAGGGCAATGCCAGTATGTCACCTCTAATAAATCCTTTGAAGTTTTTTGAAGTGGCTCAAGAATCATGATTTAATTAAAGCGATTGCTGGAATCCTGACAATACGGACTACTCTACCTGACCAGGGTAAAGCAATAGATGCAATTTACATAGACTTTTGCAAAGCCTTTGATTCAGTGGTACACGACAAACTACTGTTAAAACTAAACTCTTATGGCATTTCTGGATCCCTTCATAAGTGGATTACTGTGTTCCTGTCAAACAGGCAACTAATAGTAAAAATAGGAAGTGTCCTATAAAACCCTGCACCAGTTAATAGCTGTGTCCCCAAGGCAGCATTCTAGAACTCACACTCACTATATTCTACATAAATGACCTTTGCGATGACCTTATAAGTAACTGCATCCTCTTCATTGATGATGTAAAACTATTCTACACTACCGACAATGCTACCATCCTTCAAAGTGACCTTGATTATATGTCTGAATGGTCAAACAACTGGCCACTCCAAATCTCAGCCAACAAATGCTCTGTCTTACACATTGGTAAAAAAAATCAGTACACCAAATACAAGCTAGGCAGATATGACTTTGTTGAAAAACCCTCACTCTGTCAAAGACCTTGGAATACTCATATCAAACGACCTAAGCACCAGAGCTCACTGCAACAGCATTGCCAAAAAGGCATTAAGAGTTGTAAATCTAATCTTACAAAGCTTCTCCAGTAATACTGAACTGCTAACTAGGGCATACAAAACCTTTGCTAGACCAGTACTCGAATACAGTTCAGCTGTCTGGAATCCACACTATATATTGGACATTAATACATTGAACGAGTCCAGAAGTATTTCACGAGAAGAGTACTTCACTCTTCTGCTCACAACAGAATACCCTACACCACCAGGCTTGAAATTTTGGGCTTGGACCACCTAGAACTATGTCGTCTACGGTTGGACTTAAGCGTAGTACACAAAATTGTCTGCTACAATCTCCTACCAGTTAATGACTACTGCAGCTTCAACCGCAACAATATAAGAGCACACAACAGATACAAACTCAATGTAAACCACTCCAAACTTGATTGCAGAAAGTATGACTTCAGCAACAGTGGTTAATGCTTGGAATGCACTACTTGACTCTGTTGTTACATCCTCAAACCCCCATTCCTTTACCCTTAAACTATCCACTATTGACCTCACCCCATTTCTAAGAGGTCTGTAAGGGGTATACATAAGTGCACAATCATGCCTACTGTTCCTGTCCTATTGTCTCCATTTATTCGTACCTAGTTCCTGTATTCATACTCATGTTTATTTTTATACCTATTATCTTGTAAGCAATTGACAAATAAATAAGTAAATAAAATATACCGAAAAAAAATTGGAAGGGTAATTTGGATGGACAACAGCTGAATGGTGTCAATACAAAGATCCATTATAAATGGTTTCAAAAAATTATAAGTACTAACTCAATTCCTAGAGGGTGGTGTGTCAAGAAAAAAACACAACTGTATAAATCTCCAACTAGATGTGCCTAGTTGGACTATTAATGTAGGAAGGTTTATTTATAGGAAATGAAGAAGAAAATTTTATTCTTCTACAAATGCAGAAAGTTGCAGAAAACATAGTATAAAATATGAAAGCACTTGCTATAAATCTCTGTATGTAGATGATATGATATCAAGTAAATAAAGTTGATTTCAAAATTTGGTTATTATAATTCATCTTAAAATATAACTGGGCAGCTTTCAATTTGATACAAACCAGCAGGAATTTAAGAACATCAACATCAATTTAAGGGATGAATCAAGAAGAAGCAAGGTCTTCTAATCATCCAAATGGGAAGAGCTGAAATGAGCAAGATATTTGAAAATGAGCATAAAACAAAGCTCAAGAATTGGTGAAAATGATAGACTGCTGAGGATTTAAGATATGTCTAGGCAAGGGCATTTTTTGTTCTTAAATCCCTCAAAAACAGCCTGAAACCAGCTTGCAATTCCCTTTCCTTCTACTAATCTGAAAATGTGAGAACATGCAAATCAATAATTAGTAAATTGAAGCATCCTATTCCTACATAAAAGGATGTGGTGGCTCAGTGGCTAAAACACTAAGCTTATTGATTGAAAGTTCGCCAATTCAGCGGTTTGAATCTCTATGCTGCGTAATGGGGTGAACTCCCGTTACTTGTCCCAGCTTCTGCCAACCTAGCAGTTCGAAAGCATGAAAAAAATGCAAGTAGAAAAAAAGGGACCACCTTTGGTGGAAAGGTAACAATGTTCCGTGGCATTTAATCATGCTGGCCACATGACCATGGAGACGTGTTGGCTCTTTGGCTTTGAAACGGAGATGAGCACTGCCCCCTAGAGTCAGGAATGATTAGCACATATGTCTGAGGGGAACCTTTACCTTTTTATTCCTACATAACAGAAAAGTGCCTGCTGCATGTGGGCGTGGGTGGGAGGGAGAAGAGAGAGGCACGAGCAATTCAAAACTAGAGAACTAATGGGAATAGCTAACAGTGGGCACTGGGGGAGGGGACTGTTGCTTCTGCCACCCGCCATGTGTGGGAGCTGGTTGGCATGTGCATCTCAGGGACCTGACTCCAGGGTCCCTTGAAGAGCTGGGAGGCACGAGAACTGGGCAAACCAGATTAATTGCTTTCAGGGGCCATTTCTTCTGCGGCCTACCAAAATTTTTCCACAGCCCACCGGTGGGCAACCGTTGGTCTACACCAGTATCAGAGAAGGATACCAAGAGAAAACAAGATTCAATAATTAAAATATAAGAGTGTTTGATATTTTAATAAATATATAATTAATGTATATCTTGTTACAATCTATATATATAAAAGCGAAATACCACTCATGCATCATCGCAAAACCTCCAAAACCATAAAGCCTAAAAAATTGAAATTTGGCACGTATGTTCCTCTTGGCTTCTAGGTGCTTACGAAGAAAGGATTTTTCAAAATGACCAGCAGAGCATTAGTATTTCATATATTATTATTAACACGCTCTGATGCTAAGGAGTTCTACTCCCACCCCCCATTTGAAAGGAAATCTGTTCCAAATGCAAAACAGGAGAGGAGTTTCAGTTTCACAGCACTAAGCAGCTTTAGTACAGAACAGTTGAGCTAAGCCACAGACAGGCTCCTTGCTGTCTCCTTTTTGCTCACACAGCAAATAGTCTTTCAGTTTCCAAACACCCCTCAACTCTCTCACACATTGAATGGACACTAGCCAGATGAATACTGATGGATACTGGTAGGCAGAGGCAGAATTTTTTCCCCTTATTTTCCTCCCCAGAAATTAAGCCTGACCACATAGTTTTGTAGCAAAGCATGGGTATTGAGCTAGAATAACAAATAGTAAATTTTCCCATCTGCAGAAAAAGTTCATTAAGGTTTTTATCCAAAGGTCTTTTAAAATATTCCAAATGGGTTTTCCCCATTTGACATGGCTTTCAAATATACATATATTTCCAAAACCCTGGGACATGTTGTCACTTACCAAGATGTTATTTTTTTCATGAGCATCAATATTCAATAGAATTCTTTCTAATATTAAGACTATGAGTTTTAAGCCACTCTTCATAATGTCTCTTCCTTTCCCTTTTATACTAGGTGAAGGCACAATGCCATTTATTCAAATCTAAAGCATTTTTATGAATCAGGGTATGCTTTATTTCTGAGAAAATATATAATGGAATGTTTATTATACAAAAAATTCAAACTAATAAAAATTTAAATACAAGTAAATCAATACCAGGGAAAATACTTGGGCCTGATAAGCATTGCACATATTTAATCTGTCCCCTAATTTTTCATGCCAAGTCCCATAGGAAAAACAAAAGAAAAAAATAAAGGTTTTGAATTTTATAAAGATTTTAGATTTCTTTGGCCTTTTCCACATGGAATCTCCATAGGAATCTGTGGCTATGACCACCAACCCACTTGTGCCAGCAGAGGCAGCACGCTTGCAGAACCTGTCACTGCGATTATTCTGGATGGCGGGGTCCAGGAGAAGAGCCTTCTGTACTGTTGCTCCTCTGGAACATTTTGCCCCCCAATGTAAAGTTGGTCCCAACCCTTCTATCTTTCGTAAGAGCCTAAAGATGTAAGTCTGCCAGTTGGCCTGGGTCCCAATGGGGGAACTGCACAGTTGGAGGTGGTTGATTGAATAAATAATAAATTTTCTGTACATTCTATACCCTTTGGATTAACAAAGGTGTAAATTAAGATCTGAAATGTTCAGTTTATTGAATGTATTTTACTTCATGTTGCATATCTTATGATTACAAAATTCACATTAATTTAAATATAAGCTACCAAGGATAAGGGGTTACAATTCAGTCTTTCCATTTTTTAAAAAAATCACGAGTATAAATAGTGTACTTGCCACATGGTGCATATCGATATGTGGGTCCACGTGACTCTTTATCTGTATTCCACATACCTGTGCAGGGCAAAAAGTTTAAATTAAACATTTCGCATTTCATCAAACATCCTATATTTTCTGCCCTATGGAGATTAAACCCCTGATTTAATGTATCAATAAAATCTGCACGCGCTAAAAATTTCCCAGTTAAAAAACGAAAGAAATGGAGGTGCGGGGAGAAAAGGCAACACACAAAAATCACAATCTACAAAATTCTCCGTGTTTAATCCTTTCAACTCTCACCAGTATTATTTCAGTAAAAGAAAACCCACTCCTCGAATGATTTGACTTCAAAATCAAGGGCATACCGTTAATTTGTGAGGAAATAACGAACTCTTTCCCTGAAAGGGCGGACAAGGACAGCTGACAAAATGATGAGCAAACGGGAGGAGGTGCTTCTCACTCTACAATAAGCTTTACTGTGAATTACGGCTATCCTCTGACCGGCAAAAAGTGTACCAAGGATCCTTGGAGGCAAACGCATTCGCTCACACGACCGGCACCGACACCCACCGCCACAGCAGTCGTCCGCGTCCCTGGTCGCACTTGGGGTCGGGAAAGAGGGGACCGAAACTCTCGCGCTCAGCCGGCCGAGAAGCTCAAAGAGAAACGACGAAAAGCGAAGCGGTGGGGCTGCGCTCCTCGACAAACTGCCACAACGATCCCTGTTGCTATAGCAACAGAAAACATTCCGCCTCCCGCCGCCGATCGGTCGCGTGCTCCTGGCTAGCTGTTGCTCTGGCAGTCCCGGGAGCACGCGGAGAGAAAAATACGGAGGTTAGAGAGAGGCAGTACTAATAGCCCCCCCCTTCAGCCAATCGAAAGGCAGGCCGACGCCACTGATCCATGATACCACTACTTCACAGTATACTTGACCTAACCAAGTATATCAAAATTGAAATACCCAGAATCATGGGCCTTATCAGCCCTTGTCTAGCCACATACTTTCAGTTTAGATGTATCAATCTTTATCTAGCCACAAATACATCAACAGACCAAAGGAACACCCATGGAATCACTACACTGAGGCCTAATAACAGGGATTGTAATGAGGTGCCTGGAATCCCTAGCACTCCTATACATACAACCCAAAGTATGGATCTGGTATATGGATGACATTTTTCTCATAATAAAAACCAACCGAAATCATCATAAATCTCTTTAGAGGAAAAAAAATACCAGGGAAGAAGGAAACCACAAGATGCTATCTTTCCTGGATATTCTCATTAACAGAGGCAATGATGCCAAGTTAGAAACACAGGTTACTGTAAAACCACCCCTCCAGCCAGGTGCTCCACTATCAAAGTAACCAGCCAGTGTCCCACAAGAGAAACTGCAAAAGCACAAACACAATGTCCAACTAAGAAGAAATTTCCTGACAATAAGAACAATAAACCAGTTTAACAGCTTTCCTTCAGAAGGAATGGGTGCTTCATCCCTTAAAAAGAGATCAGATAGCCATTTGTCCAAAGTGGTATACGTTTCCTGCTTGAACAGAGGTTTGGAGTAAAAGACTTCCAAGATCCCTTCCAACTCTGTTATTCTGTTATTAGTTTCTAGTCTTTGTTATAATGATATGATGAAAACTCTTTAATTTCACAACACAGAAACAGACTTAACCATAGTATTAACTGGGAAACTGTGAACATCCTAGACAAAGCAAAGTCCAAAAATGCTAGAAAATTTCTGGAAGCCTACATGGCAAGCCAGTAAAATGTACTACTACTACCGTGTTTCTCCAACAATACGGCCTCCCCCAATAGGAAGGCCCAGCATGTTTTATTGGCATAAAATCAAATTAAGCCCCTCCCCCCAAATTAAGGCCTATATTAAACATGTGAAATGGGGAGGAATGGCGGGGGGGCTTGCCGTTAGGAAGTACTTTTGTTGCATACCCGGATATGGTACTGCCTGTGTTGACTTTGGCGTTGGTGGGGCACTTTGTATCAGGAGACCTTCCTCCACCGTTGCTTTTCCTTCTCCCTTGCTGCCGTGGCGTTTAGAGTAATGCCGCGGCGTTTGGCACAGCCAAGCGCAGCCAGCCAGGGCTCCTCCCTGCAACCGGAGCCTGGCAGCCAGCCAGGGCTCCTCCCTGCAACCGGAGCCCGGCAGAGACACTTGGCTTCAGGCACTCCTGTCACCGCCTTCCCTTCGCCTTCAAAGGCAAAGCCAATTCTTTTAAAAATGACACCCTACTACCCGTACGACAAAGCCTCCCCTGCCCAAGAAGGCAGCCCAACCCCACGTGGGGAGGCGAATCTCCCAGGGCTGCAGCACAGGATCGGCCCACCCCAGGAGAAGCACCCAGCTGCCATCCCTGCCTAGCACTGGGCAGAGTGCGAAGAGCTTCTCCTGGGGCACCCAGCGCTGCTGACAGGCGAGCCCTCCTGCCCGGCAGCAGAGCTCTTGCCAAGGCAGTGAGTGCCTCCCCCCTGGACCCTCTACTCATCCCGTCAGGGCCGCGCCAGAGCCATGCGGGCTGGGCAGAACTGGGAAAGCAAGCTGCGGGTACGCGCCTGCCTGCCAAGCGAAAGAGCTGGGCCAGCCCAAGCTTGGCTTCCTTCCCAAGTCCCTCCAGCCCAAACCTGAAGGGGCCACTGGGAGAGGCCGCCTGAGGCAGTGATAGTGCCCACCCATCCGTGGACAGGGAGGCACAGCGATGGCCTGCACTGCGTTCTCCTTCAAGCTGAGCCCCACCGAGTCAGTGCCTCTGCCTGATGCCCATTCCGCTGCAGCATTTGGAGCTGCCAGCGCATTTGGAGATACATGGGGACGGGGATGGGCTGGGTGAGGGGTGGAAAGGATGGGTGGCTTCGAACTCTCTCTGCCAGCCAGGGAAGCAGCGCTGCCATCACCTTGCCTCCCTGTCTGCGGACAGTTGTGCGCTATCACTACCTTGGGCAGCCTCTCCTGATGGCCCCTTCGGGTTCACGCTGGAGGGACTTGTGAAGGAAGCCAAGCTCAGGTCTGCCTTTTGCTTGGCAGGCAGGGCATTGTTTTTAAAATAATTGGCTTCACCTTCAAAGGCAAAGGGAAGGCGGCGACAGGAACGCCTGAAGCCAAGTGTCTCTGCCGGCTCCGGTTGCAGGGAGGAGCCCTAGCTGGCCGCACATGGCTGCGCCAAATGCCACAGCGTTGCTCTAAACGCCGCAGAAGCAAGGGAGAAGGGAAAGCAACGGTGGCGGAAGGTCTCCTGATATGAAGTGCCCCACCAATGCCGAGGTCAACATCCAAGCTGTCGCTGCCCACCTACCTGAGGATGCAAGGGGGGATTAAGTCACCCCCAAAAGACGGCCTAGCCATTTTGGGTCAAAAAATAAGGCCTGGCCTTATTTTGTGAGAAACACGGTAGCATTAATTATATTACCTTGTTCGGTAATGAAACATCTGCAAGAAAACAATCAGACTCGGAGTGCACTGAATATGTGTTTTTGCTTACTTACATATAATAAATATGTTCTGTGGAAATTTTTTAATGAAAGTACTTGTTAAAGTTGAGACCTCAGTGGAATATATTTGCATTTGAGAAAAGCATTTCTGCCATACAACTTTATGACTCCTACCATATACATAATTGTATTTTTGTCAGTAAACATCCATCTCCCTTAACGAATTCTCTTAAGGCTGCATTATTTTTACTTTGCAAGGCAAAAACTTTGTTAAAGGTTGTACCCTGAGATTTCCTGCAATGTGTGAGAGAGAAATAGGAGAACTACAATTATAACAATCTTTTAGCATTTGTTGACTCAACAATTCATTTACATGAACTTATTTAAAAATGGTGAAAATTGGATGATTAGGATATCATTGTAAAAATTAGGGATGGGCTGTATAAGAGTGTTAGTTCATATTTTTTTTAAATATATTTTTATTTTATTGAAAAAAGTTAAATATAAAATGCCAAATTCTGTTTTAAAAAACAAAGATGAAGGGAAAAAACACAACAAATAAGACATTAAAAAGAAAACAGTGAATTTAAAAAAATTGATGTGTTTGGGGACCTGATGATTTTTTTTTGTAATGGTAGTCTGCACAGGCATAGCTGCTCGAGAGACTGGCTAAGAATCAGATTCTTAGCAGTATTTCAGTTAATCAAAAATGTATTGTTACTAATGTTACGGAAAGTTACTACATGCTATCTAGTTGTTGTAGAGAAACATTAGTAAACAATTTGTGATGGATTTATCGTTAATCTAGTTTAAGCAGAGGAATCTGAAACAATCTAATGAAAAAAAAACATTGTTTAGCTTTAATTAATATATGTCAAAGAACTAATTTGTAATCCAGTTAAAGCTGTAGAGGTTTATTTTTATTTATTTATCAAACTTGTATGCCACCTATCTAGCCCAAAGTGACTCTGGGTGGCTTACAGGCATTGAATAAATACAATCTAAATAAAACAATAAAACAATAAATAAAGACCTTTAATTTAAAGATTCAGTTAAAATAAAGCTAAGAAGGATGGAGATAGAGTGATCAAAGTGCACAAAGAAAGTGGAGATGTTCTCTACTAAATTAGCCACCTCCAAAGTGCCACACACTTATTTGGACCCCAGGCTAGTTGGCATAATCATGTCTTTAAAGCCTTTTGGAAGATCAATCCGATCTCGATCTGATCTCGAGATAACATATTCCAAAGGGTGGGAGCCATGGCAGTTAATTTTTCTTCAGCTGAAATTCCTTGGCTGACAAGGTCTGTTGCATGTCCCTTCTGCCAACACATATGGATCACACAATCCCATCAGTTTGAGCCGATTTCTCAGATAAGTTGAACCTATGCCATGAAGGCTTTAAAGGTGATGATCAACATGTTGAATTGGACCTGTGCAGCTGTGTTCTGCACCAGATGAACTTCTGTATTCTTTTCAAAGGTAGTCTAGTCCCATGTAGGATGAATTGCAGTAATCTAAGCACAAGATAATTGGGACTTGCATGATTGAATGCAGCTTGTGACCTGGGTCTCTCTGGGAAGCACAAACTCATCCTTAAGATACTAGACAGGCTGAAGATGTGTTCTAATGTCGTGGTGCCTTAGCTATTACAATTATTTTTAATTATATCTTTTATTTGGTTATATTGATTTTATCATGCTGTTTTTTATTGTATATTTCTTGTAAGCTATCCAAAGCTGTTTAAGATGGGCATCCAAATTTTTTTCTAAATAAATAAGTAAAATTATTTTTCCTTCAAAACTTGGCCAGTTATTGTTCCGTAACAAATAAGATTTGTCCACAATATAATTATGACTAAATAATTTAAAAAAAACCTACATGGAACTTTAATTGCATTGTTTGATTGTATTTTTCTGTGTATTTTTCCAGAAAGTATGCCCAGGCTTATCTATAATTTGATCATTCTAAGCCTAATAACTCTATTCTGCTTAACCAAAAACCTCTTCTGCATTAGGTCAAAATTAAGTGGATCAAGAATTTTTTCCTGCAGAATGAATTGTGAGTACACAATGGTTCTAACTGTTTTTAATTTGAATTTCTTAGCAATGTTATGCTATTTTTCAAGTTGTTTTCTCCCTCTATTATTTTGGAATAATATTTTGGAAACCCAAAAGTCACATCAATAGTAATTACACAACAAATTTGCATTTTTCTTTTAATATTAATAAAAATACTATCTAGAATAAATCTCAATATAATTTAAGAAATATGTTTATTTGTATTCCATTGTCATTTGGTTCTTGGAAAGAAAGAGTCTCTTAAATTTTATTTGAAATATATAGTACCATTTTCTAAGCAGATAAGACTAAACATATACTGTTATCACTATAAATGAATAGTCACCAATTTTTTCTCAGTTAAATATGAATGGATGGCTGTCATCTGTTAATAAGGAAAGGCCTTTTGTATGGACAACCAACAGAGCTATATCAGATACTAATAGGGTCAGATTAAAAATTAATTTTAAAAATCTATAGCTATCTACTGAGCATTAAAATGGAAGAATTAGAATTAGAATTTTTATTGGCCAAGTGTGATTGGACACACAAGGAATTTGTCTTGGTGCAAATGCTCTCAATATACATAAAAGAAAAGATACATTCATCAAGAATCAAGAATCATAAGGTACAGCACTTAATAATAGTCTTAGGGTACAATAGGCAATCAAATCATACTAGGAAACAATCAATATAAATTGTAAGGATACAAGCGACAAAATTACAGTCATACAGTCACAAGTGGGAGGGGATGGGTGATAAGGAGTGATGAGAAGATTAATAGTAATAGTAGTGCAGACTTTGTAGTTGGACAGTGTTGAGGGAATTATTTGTTTAACAGAGCGATGGCGTTTATGGAAAAACTGTTCTTGTGCCTAGTTGTTCTGGTTTCCAGTGCTCTGTAGTGTCATTTTGAGGTAAGGAGTTGAAACAGTTTATGTCCAGGATGTGAAGGGTCTATAAATATTTCCACAGCCCTCTTTTTGACTCTTGCAGTATATAGGTCCTTGATTGGGGCAAGGCTGGTAGTAATTGTTTTTTCTTCAGTCCTAGCTATCCTCTGAAGTCTGTGTCTGTCCTGTTGGGTTGCAGAACCAAACCAAACAGTTATAGAACAAGTAAAGAAAACAATGATCGTATGGACTAAATTTTTGGTTATACTATAGAGTTAGATAAATGGCAGAAATTATGGGATAGGAACTATAAACTAACAACGTCAACTACATATAAAAGAAATCTATATAAAATGTTTTATACACTAGCAAGACTGACAAAGATGTTTAAGAACATGTCTGCTAAATGCTAGAAATGTAATCAGATACTGGGTTCATATTATCATATGTGGTGGACATGCTCAAAGGCAAAAAAAATTGGACAAAAATACATACATAGTTAGAAAAAAATGCTAAAACAACATATAGATTTAAAACCAGAAATATTTTTGTTGAGAATCTTATCAGAAAAATACAATAAAGGGAATATATATTTAATTTTACATGTGTTAACAGCAACCAGAATTGTGTTTGCACAACAGTGGAAAAACAAAAAGATCCCTACAGATGAAACCGTAATAAAAAAAATATTAGAATGTGCAGAAATGGATTGATTACCACTTAAAATTAAGGAGAAAGAAGAAAAGAATATTTTTTAACATGGGATTTGTTTTACCAATGGCTAACTAACAGAAACAGAAGTTAGAAATTTAAAAGCTTAAGAGATTGATTATAAGGAAGGTATATTAAAAAGGATCATCAAATACTATTATTATTATGTGATTATTGTTGTGAATATCATTGTTATTATCATTACTATTTCTCAAAATTAACTACCCAGACAACATACTGTTTATATAGACATTGAATTTTTTATTTTTTTAATAAAAAAATCTATAAAACAACATAAATTTCAAATAAAAGTAAATAGTATAACTTAATTTGCATATGAATTGTTCATTTGCACTGTCCATTTAACAATGCCATTTTTTTCTCTAAATGGTGAAACCCTACCAAAAAACCTAGACAGAATTTGCAACTTGCCATATAATTTTTGTATTTTAATCCACAAATAAATAATTAATGAGGCTTTTGAACACCTAGGGATTTTGCAAATCCAACTATTGTGAAGATCCTTAAAAATAATTAAATGAAAACATGTTCCAGCATTATAATGAAGAATAAACATAAATTGATGATTGGATTTCTGGGAGAATTGAGAATTGGTTTGGAAGAAAAATGAGAATTGGTTTGGAAGAAAAATGAGAATTGGTTTGGAAGAAAATTCTAAATCAAAATTATATTTTAAATAGATAAACATATTTTTTTATAAAGCAAATTCTTCCACAATACTTTGCTGATAGAATACCAGTGACACCCAGTGGCTACTCAATAGGTTTTATTATTCTCACTCTAAATTTCTCCAGTCAGAAAGAAAGGAAAGAAAGAAAGAAATGAAGGAGAAAAATGAAAGAAAGAAAGAAATGTATGTTGTGTTTTATTTATAAAGAATACTGCCATAAGAATAGTATCACTTGAGCCATATTAGTCAAATGTCAACAGAGCAAATATATAAAATGGCTGAATTAGTTCCTTACATTAAGAAAAGAATCTAAACATAGCTAAACATTATAAACTTGCCAAACATTATAAACCTACCAAAACTATAATCACAACAGACTAGGAGTACAAATTAAAATAAGCAAGAAAATGATAAGAGAACACCTGTCTAGTCTAGAAGAATTCAAATCTCCAGGACCAGATAGATTACAACACAGAGTTCTGAAGGGGTTAGCAGAGGAGATCTCAGAACCATTGAACCATATCTTTCAAAGATCCTGGAGCACTGATGAACTACAGGTAGACCTTGACTTACAACAGTTCATTTAGTGACTGTTAAAAGTTACAACAGCATTGAAAAAAAACATGACTATTTCTCACACTTATGACCATTACAGCCTCCCCATGGTCATGTGATTTACATTCGGATGCTTAATAACTGGTTCATATTTATGACTGTTGCAATGTCCAGGCTCATGTGATCACATTTTGCAACTTTCTGACAAGAAAATCAATGGGGAAGCCAGATTCACTAAACAACCATGTGACTAACTTAACAACTGCAGTGATTTACTTAACAAACGTGGCAAGAAAAGTTGTAAAGTGGAGCAAAACTCACTTAACAAATTTCTTACTTAGCAACATAAATTTTGGATTCAATTGTGGTTGTAAGTTGAGGACTATCTATACCTGAGGATTGGAAAAAAGCTGATGTAGTTCCTATCTTCAAAAAACAAAACAAAAAAACCCCCAACCACCAGATCCCAGGAAATTACAGAACTATCAGCCTAACATCAATACCTGAAAAGATCCTGGAAAAGATAAGTAACAGATCTGCAAACATTTAGAAGCAAGCGAAATTATAACCAGAACTCAATACAATGTTGTCAAAAACAGATCATGCCAAACAAATCTTACTTCATTCTTCAACAAACTGACTAAAATAGTGAACCAGTAAAATGTAATGGACATAGTACACTTAGATTTCAGTAAGATATTTGAGAAAGTAGACCACAATTTAATTCTTGGTAAGCTAAAAAAATGTGGGATAGACAGCATCACCATGGATTTGTAGCTGGTTGACAAATTGCATTCAACATGTGGTTCTCAGTGGAACTGCATCCACATGGAAGGAAGGAAGCAGTATTCTAAGATATTACAAGGGTATGATTTATTGTCTTCAAAGCACAGTATAAATGCTCCCTCCAAATTATTTGAACTAATTTTTGATGGGATCATTTAGCATAATGAATGAGAAAGGATTATCTGAACTTAAAAATGGAAAATGTTTCCTACCCATCATAAGTGGAATAGACAGCGTCACCACCAGAAGTTGTTGGTGCTTCATCACTGGAGGCTTTCAAGAAGAGATTGGACAGCCACTTGTCAGAAATAGTATAGGGTCTCCTGCTTGAGCAGGGGGTTGAACTAGATGACCTACAAAGTCCCTTCCAACTCTGTTATTCTGTACCACCAGATGGATTCATAACTGGCTGACAAACCAAACTCAAAGTGTAATCCTTAATGGAACTACATCTACATGGAGGGAAGTAAGTAGCTGAGTATCCCAAGGTTATGTTTTAGGCCTAATACTCTTTAATCAGGGGTGAGGTTCTACAGGTTTGCACCTCTTCACTAGAACTGGTTGTTAACATTCTAAGCAGTTTGGAGAACCAGTTGTTAGAAGAAATTACTGGCCTAATCCTGTAAGGAAGGCAGGAAGGAAACATTCTGGTGTTGCTTACAGAAACTGCCTCTCTGTTAACCTTTATTACATTCTTGGCAGGACTAGACTTCCTGTCTCAAGAACTTCTCCGGAGTTTTTTCCCCCTCCTTTGCTGGTACTTTGCTTGTGTGGAGTGACCATTCAAAGTTACAATAGCACTGAAAAAAGTGACTTATGAGCATAATTCACACTTATGACTGTTGCAGCATCCCTACAGTCATGAGAAACCAGGCAAGGAGATGCATGCCTCGATATGAGTGATGTTGAATTGGCCACACCCAGCCAGTCACATGACCACCAAGCCATGCCCACCACCTAAGCCACATCCACAGAACCAGTTGTTTATAAATTTGAATCCCACCCCTGTCTTTAATATCTTCATAAACTATTTAGATGAGGGAATAGAACGGGAGCTCATCAAATTTGCACATGACACCAAACTGGCACAAAGAGTCAACACTCCAGAAGATAGGCTCAAGATCCACAAGGATTTGGATAGACTTGAACACTGGGCACTATCTAACAAAATGAAATTCAATGGACAGAAAACTAAGGTTTTACACTTAGACAAGAAAAATCAAATGAAAAATCAAATAAAAAAAACAGATCAAATGAATTTTGGCTCAAGAACAGTTACTGCAAGAAAGATCTTGGAATTCTAGTAGACGGTCCTTTAAATATGAGCCAGCAGTGTGCAGCAGCCATCAAAAAGTCAATGCAATCTTCTGCATCAACAGACGGAGAGAATCAAGATCATATGAAGGGTTAGTACCACTTTATAATGCCTTGGTAAGACTACATTTGGAATACTGCATCCAGTTTTGGTCACCACGATATAAAAAATATGTCGAGATGCAAAGAGAGCAACAAAGATGGTTAGGGGCTGGAGGTTAAAACATACAAGAATGGTTGCAGGAATTGGGTCTGTCTAGTCTAGCAAAAAGGACTAGGGTGACATGTTAGCAATGTTCTAATATTTGAGAAGTGCCACAAAGAAGAGGGGATTGTCTTATTTACAAAGCATCAGAAGGCTGGATAAGAAGCAATGGATGAAAATTAGTCCAGGAGATAAGAATGTAGAACTAAGAAATTTCCTAACAGAATAATTAACCAGTGGATCTATTTGCCTTCAGAGGGTGTAGATGCTCCATCACTGGAGGCTTTTATGAACAGATTGTCAGCTATTTGTCTGAAGTGATATAGGGCAGGGATTGTTAACTCGCATCATCACGGCAACATCACATGATGTATCCTGACTTTTCCCCCCTTCACTAAACTGAGCGTGGGCATGGCCAGTGCATGATACATCTGGCCCATGGGCCACAAGTTTGGAGCCCTGATATAGGGTCATCTGTTTGAGCAGAGGAGTGGACCAGAAAATCTCCAAGGTCTTGTCCAACTCTGCTATTCTCTCATTCAGTGTATTCTGAGTATATCTTTCCACCAACATCTTAGCCAGCACATTCCAAGGCCACTGATGCCATTTGTGTGAAAAATCAGCACTTCAATTCCAAGAAATGCCTATTTAGACAAAAAAAATTTGTAAATTTTATTGGTTTTTAAAGACAAACAAAAACAAACAAAACATAAAAACACCCAACTTTCTTCCATAAATGTACAAGCAGTGTGTCGGTTGGTTAACAAATTTTTTTGTGCATCCATTTCATAGTCTCAATTACAGTTACATTGCATAATAACTCATATTATCATTCAAAAATTGAATACCCTAGTATCATTATTAATCAATCATTTGACTATAATTTTGTTCATTCATACTTTGCGAGATAACTATAATTTACTTAGTTTATTTGATAACAATTCATATAATTCTCCCAAGTCTATCCTAGAAACATTTTATAGATATAATAATAAAAAAAGAAAAGGTATACATCTTTATATATTCATTGTTTTCTAAAATTCTACATATTTTAATATTATATTTTATTATCTAACCATTGATAGAAAAGGTCCCAAATTTTGTAAAATTGTTTATCCTCTTGATCTCTAATTTCAAATGTCAATCTACTCATTTCAGCACATTCCAATATGTTCTTAATGGTTTCCTCCTGCGATGATATTTTCTCATTTTTCCAGTTTTTAGCAAATACAATCTTAGCCGCTGTTAATACATTTACAATCAAATATTTTAAATCTTTACTGTATGTATCAGGTAAAATTCCCAATTAAAAAATCTCTGGTTTCAAATCTATATTTTTTTGTCATTTTTTCCAACCACATGTGGATTTTAGTCCAGTATTTTCTCGCATCCACACAAGTCCACCACATGTGGTAGTATGAGCCAGGTATCTGATGACATTTCCAACATTTTTCGGATTTATTCTTGAACATTCTTGCTATACTTGTCGGGGGGAAATGCCACCTGTAAAACATCTTATACAAATTTTCTTTAAATGCTGTTGACATTGTCATTTTATAATTTTGAGACCACAGTTTTTGCCATTTCTCTAAATCAATCCCATATCCAAAATTCTTCCCCCAAGCAATCATAGTTTCTTTAACTTGTTCTTCTTCTAGTTTAATTTCTAATAGATATCCATACAGTTTTTTTAATCACCTTTTCATCCCTATCTGTCAAGATCTTATCTAAGTCAGTCAATTTATGATAAAAATCTTCTGTTTTAAAAACCTTATCATACCTTGAGTGTATTTGCGCATATGAAAACCAATTCAACTTTATATCTTGTTCCTCTAGTTTTTGCACAGATTTAAGTTCACCCATTTCATTCAAAATTTCCCCATATCTAACTGTTTGTTCCTTCTTGTATATTATAGGATAGGAAAATGCTTCAATAGTCGATAACCAGACTGGAATTTTCAAATATCGTTGTCTTTTAATCTTCTCCCAATTTAACCACAGAGACTCCCGTATATGATGTCTTCTAAAATAGCCCTGTGTTTTGGTTCCCTTATACCATAAAAAAGCGTGCACCCCAACAACAAATCATGACCTTCTAATGTCAACAATCTAGTCTTTCTTAATGTTATCCATTCCTCCTCCCACATCAAGTTTGTAGCTTGATAGTACAATTCCCAATTAGGCAAACCAAATCCTCCTCTAATTCTAGCATCTTGCAAGAGTTTTAACTTTATTCTCGCTTTCTTACCTTGCCATATATATTTCAACACAATTTTATTTAAATCTTCAAAGTAGTCCTTTCCAAGCCTAATTGGTATTGTTTGAAACAAATATAAAATTCTGGGTAATATATTCATCTTGATTGTTGAAATTCTCCCTATTAATGACAATTGTAGATTTTCCCATTTCATCAAGTCCAACGCTATCTGCTGTTTAAGTTTAATGTAATTGTTCTCTTTTAATGTACTACATCTTGCTGTCAAATGTATCCCCAAATACTTAACCTTGTTCGTGACTTGAATTTTCAGTAGGTCTGCCAATTCTTTTTGTCTTAGTAGCATATTCTTTGTCAAGATCTTTGTTTTATCTTTATTTATTTTCAAACCAGCCACCTTGCCATATGCCTCTATTTTTTCCAATAATTTTGGTGCTGTTTCTAAAGGGACTTCTAAAATAAAACTATTTAGACAATTTTAATCTTGTCAGGATTATAAAACCTTACAACTAATGTCAGCATTAGTGAGCCAGTTTGATAAGGTCAGCAGGCTAGAAATTAGGGTCACTGTGCATCCTAGTCCTATCTTAGGCATGAATGAGAGCTGGGTAATTTTTGACTAGTCATTTTCTCTCAACTGTTCTTACCTCAGAGGTTTATTGTTGTGCAAGAAATTGGAAGAGGAAGAATGTGATGTTTGCTATCTGGACTTATTTACAAAAATAATAAAGGTGGGTTTTAAACAAATATTTTAAAAAATGAAACTCTGTTTAACTTCATTTAACTCGAACAATGAAAAAAATCAAACTTGCCACGCTTCTTTTCAAGTTAATATGATTCTATGTTTGAAATTTGCCCTAACCTTTGATGCAACAGAACTTGAGTAAAGTATTGGCTTTTTTGGCTTCAGTTATACAAACCAACCAATTTATAGTTAGCTGCAGATAATCTAGTGATAAGTGAGGAAATAAGCAGATTGACATAGAAGGAAAACCAGGAAATTCAACACAACAATGGAGGTAGGATAAGTTATGGTATATAGTTGAATGTTCTTAAGAGAGTAAACTTACATGAGCTCACCAAATCAAAGTTGCCCCCAAGCCCATATCAGAACAAGAGAATTTTATCTTTCCTTGCTCTTATTGTTTGATTTCACTTTGCTGCACAGCTGCCTGACTTTTTGACTAGAAAGACATTGCAGATGCAGTCAAATATATCATCATCCAGGCAGTTCTTCCAGAAGGAAATGCCATCAATGGGCAATATTGATTACAAAAATTGTTCAGCAGATAATATTGGAAAGCTGAATTTAAAGAGAAGAAATATGTATTTTAAGAAAGAAATTGCAAAACAGTCAATTGTACTTTATTTGTTTAGTGATAATTTTTATATACCATAGAAGCAAGCAAGATGGTTGACTGCCTGGTTATTGTTCTTTGTTCCTTTTAAACAGAATGGGCAGGGGCATTTTTCAAGTAATAGCAGCAGTGCAAAAGAGGAAAATAAATAAGGAATTAGCTATTGAACTCTTACAGAAGTCAAGCTAGAGCAGGAGTTCCATCTTGGCAACTTTAAAACCTGTGGACTTCAACTCCCTAGAATTTTTGGGAGTTGAAGTCCACAGGTCTTAAAGTTGCCAAGATGGGAGACCCCTGGGCTAGAGTATTGCATGTAGTAATATTGTGTGTCAGTGTTTATCTGTGCATTTTTATTTATGTTTCATGGTATATGCGCACATTTAGCAGCATTTATAGTTGCCCTCAGCTATTCTAATTGCCATCCAACATTTATCCTCAAATGGAGTAATTCCAGGTTGTACCATCACTCTTCCTGAAATAAGCGAGAGAACTGAAAACATCATGTAGTCCTGCTAATGATAAATGTAAGGAATGCAGTTGGTGAGGCTAGTACCAGCAGTTCCCAGGCAGGAGAAAACTATTAGCCAACATAGATCAAATGATCAAGGCCTTCAAGAAAATGATCAAAAATCTCTTAACATAGAAAAGCTAGGGAAAACATTTATTTATATCCTGTAATATTTATTTATATCCTGTATATCCTGCCTTTTTTATTTTACAAATAACTCAGAGTAATGAACATATCCAACATACCCTACCTCTCTTATTTTCCACACAACAACAACATTATCAGATGATTTGGACTGAGGGAGAGAATCACACAATTGGATTTCACGAGTAAGGCAAGACACTCATAATCATACAGCTTCTTTCACTCTTATACTGCAGTGTATAGTGCAAATATTTAGGGGGTGTATCACATTTTTTCTTGCCTGAAGTAAAGAAACTAATCCAACCATGTCTAAGAATTTTCTACTTAGTAAATCAAATCCTGAATTAAGGATTCTGCCTGTAGAGTCAAGATTTACAGCTGAGCCCTTGAATCTAAAGGCAAGCTTTAAAGTAGTATCTTGCTTTCTCAATCCATGAAATCATCCTCTAAAACGAACTGACTTTGAATTATGTATTTGGAAGAGGAATAGAGTGATAAATGGCAAAATCTTACCTTTTTAAAACCTGTATTACAGATAATACAATGACACTCAGTGTCATTGTAATTTGAAAAAAAGAGGGTAGATCTTCATGCACCACACAGTCACAAAACCACAGGCAAATTTAGTGGAAAAGGCACCATCACTCCCTACATAGTGTATGTTGCCTCTTATGTAGCAAGATTTAAGATAGAATAGAATGGAATAGAAGTCTTGAGATATAATAGAAGCTAGAAACTTGAAGGTTTCGATTGTTGCTATTGTGTTATTCTTGTATTGTGCATGGTGGTAGTATAGGAGGGCTTCTCCCAAAATCTACTATCATTTCTAGTGTGTTTAAACACATTTGAGTGTGTTTAGTTCAAGATTGTTCTGGTTGCACCACAAGGCTAGTTGTTCAACCTCCCATCTGTATGCAGATTCATCAATGTGTCAAATGAGACCAATCATTGTTGTATCATCTGCAAACTTAAGTACTTTAACAGAGGGATCCTTTGAGATGCAGTCATTGGTATATAGAGAAAAGTGAAGTGGAGAGTGTACACAGCTCGTGATTCTGCCTAGCTTCACCTACTGCTTCCTATCTGTTAGAAAGCTTATGATCCACTTACAAATGTGGTCAGGCACAGTTAACTGATTTAGTTTAGCTAGAAGAATATCTGGAATGATGGTATTGAATGCTAAGCTAAAGTCTACAAAAAGGACCTTGCATAGCATGGGTGAAATTCAACCACCTGAGAGGTGATAGGGACGATTTGAATCACTTGGCCCCACCCACACTTGCCCACCTTCTTCCTTTTAGATACTGAGTCCCACCAAGCCATGCCCACAGAGCCGGTAGGGAAAAATTTCACCCCTGTTGCATAGGTTTTTGGAGATTCTAGATGTAGGATGCAGGGCAGAGCCATATTGAAAGCATCATCTATTTGCTCAGTAGGCAAATTGCAAGAGGTTTAACCATGGATTCGTATGGTTTTTAGGTGGGCTAGCACTAGCCTTTCAAAGGTTTTCATAACTATGTCAGAGCAACCCGTGTGTAGTAATTCAATTCCCTGATGGAAGGTTTCTTCGACACTGGAACGATAGTAGAACATTTGAAGCAAGAAGGAACATAGCATATTTCTAATGATTTATTAAAGATGTGGGTGAAGATGTGGGCCAATTGGTCAGGTATTAGCTTTTTTGACAGAAAAGTAAAATATATTTCACCTTTTCACTGTATTTTCTTTTCATGAGTAGAAATACAGGCACCTTATCTTTTTCAGGGTGGTGGTGTTTTGTTGCTTTCAACCTCTTATATGCTACTTTTTCTTGAATTATCATTATCAACTGAATTAATCTTAAATAATTGAAATTTATTAGTTTATGTATCATATTTCTAAACTGCCAACTCCCTCAGAGGCTTGGAGATTTTCAGTCATCCAGATCATGGTTGTCCCAAAGATGCTTTTTTCAAGTGGCAATCAGAGTTTCTGGGTTTTTTTTGTTTTTTGTTTTTGTTTTGAAGACATTTTGCTTCTCATCCAAGAAGCTCATCCAAGAGCTGAAAAAACTCTTGGATGAGAAGTAAAATGTTTTCAAAGAAAAACCAGAAAGCCAGTTTCCTCTTGAAAAAGTCTTACAGTCTTTGCTAAAAGTCAAACAAGTTATTTAGTAGATAAGAGCATTTCAAAAATAGACAACTAAATGTTATCATACAGAACTGGCTGCCACATTAACATTTGGACATTCTATAAAAAGCTTCAGCAAGCTAATCAGAAGGCATATCATGCAAGGTTCCTTATCCTAATTCAAGCTCTCCCCATTTCAATGGCAAAGACTGAGCTTTTCTAGTATCTCTGCAGAAAAAGTGGCACTAATAATAAGTCCAGAATTCTAGCTTCTTGTATCAGGATATAGTAAGCAACATTAAACAAGCAGATACTTTGAAGCTAGTCTTAATACTTAACAAGGTGGAATATTATAGGGAGACATTCATATGTCTTTGGAGATCCATTTACTTATTTATTTAATTCATTACATTTAGAAACTTCCTGTCTCCCTCACATAGTAATTCTACTGTACTAAACATTTTTGGAACTGATTATTTATAAGCCAGTTTAAAATGAAAAATAATTGAAAAACTGAGAAGTAAAAAAATAGTCACAAAGCTTCCCCCATTTCAAGCCTGCAAAGCTGTAATAGTCACATTCGGCCCCCTTTTTAGTGTTACATAAGAAATTTGCTTTATGACATCATAACTGCATCTTCCAGGAACTCTGAGAAACTGATATTTTTAAAAAAGACAAAATGTATTTTCCCCAGAATACAAAATAATGAGTCATACATTAAACAGTATATATCAGTGATTGCTTTCTTGTACATGATAGGCAGCTGGTGAAACAATACCACATTATTCATTGTGATTAATTACTGCAAGTTATAATTATAAGAAAAATGAGGCAGAACTTAGCACAATACTTAGTGTTATGCTAAGATTTAGTGATAACTGCATATATATGGAAGTGCCAGCTCTACCCCTCTTTGTATTTCCATCATATTATATTGAATGGATGGAACTTAATGAATTTTGATCTTTGATTCAAGAATTTTGTATAGTATATATACTGACTAAAAAAGCAGAACCAGCTTCATACTGATATTTGAAATGAAGCAGAGCATCCCTCTTTTACATCATGGAATTAGGTAGAAAACAAAGAAGTATAGAATAGTACAGTAGAACCTCTGGTCTCAAAGGCTTCCATTCATGACCAAATTGGGTGACAACCGAATTCATGAAATGGATTACGATCATTGCCAGAGGTTCTACTGTAATTGGAAAGAAGGGCTAATTGAAAAATCACATGGCATCTTCCACATGCCTATGCTGCAAACTACAATTCCATAACTGCAGAAGAGGGTGATGTCATTATTTCAATTTACTTAAAATAAAGCCTGGTAGCTGTATGGGCAAGGATGCAGAAACATTAGTTTTAAAATAAAGATACATGAGTTTAATGAGTTTAATATTGAATAAAAAGCCTCAGAGCTGTATAGGTAAACCTAACCACAAGAAAGTCATCAATACTACATTGTCTGATCAATAATAGTTATCAGTGATGTCTGTTTTCTGATAAAAATGGTCAAAGCAGCAACTGATGGATTTTTATTCTATTTTATAAAGAAAGCCATCTTGATCGATAGTGGAAAAAGAAATTAGAAGTTTTTTCTGATGAACATTAAAGGGCAGAATGATTAATAATCAGATAATAAATAGTGAAGTATTGCCAACTAGGTAGCAAAAAGTGTTAATGAAACACAACAATATGAATTAAAATACAATTGAAAGTTTTTAAAAACCAAAAAAGGGGAAATTTTTACCTGTTGCTAAAATGATACTAATGTGAATGTCAAATGAGCTTTTCTGGGGATAAATTCTATAAATGACTGCAACATTGTCACTGTACAAGACCATTACAACATATTTTTACTTGAAGTCAAAAGTATCATTGAACTATATGTACCATTAACAACTCCCGACACCAGAAAAAACAAATTACCCATAACAATAAGGAAGCTTCAATACAAAAAGAAATCACTTTGGCGGAAAAACAAACCTGGTCACATTTTATTTTATTTATTTTATTTTATTTATTTGTCAATTGTTTACGAGATAAGTAAAAGTGTATACATAATTATGAATACATGAAATGAGTACATATAAGAAAAATAAAAGAAAAATAAAAGAAACAATAGGACAGGGACGGTAGGCACGTTGGTGCGCTTATGCACGCCCCTTACAGACCTCTTAGGAAAGGGATAAGGTCAATAGTAGACAGTCTAAGGTTAAAGTTTTGGGGGTTTGGGGAAGAAACTACAGAGTCGGGTAGAGTATTCCAGACATTGACCACTCTGTTGCTGAAGTCGTACTTCCTGCAATCAAGCTTGGTGCGGTTAACCTTGAGTTTGTATCTGTTGTGTGCTCTTGTGTTCTTATGGTTGAAGCTGAAGTATTCCTTGACAGGTAGGACATTGCAATGTATGATTTTATATACCATGCTTAAATCAGACCAAAGACGGCGTAATTCAAGGTTTTCTAGTTCTAGAATTTCAAGTCTGGTGGCATAAGGTATTCTACAATGAGTAGAGGAGTGGAGAACTCTTCTTGTGAAGTATTTCTGGACTTTCTCAATTGTGCTAATATCAGATACGTAATGTGGGTTCCAGACTGATGAGCTGTATTCGAGTATTGGTCTAGCAAATGTTTTGTATGCTCTAGTTAGTAGTGTGATATTACCAGAGAAAAGCTACGTAAGATTAGGTTAACAACTCTTAATGCCTTTTTGGCTATGTAGTTGCAGTGGGCACTAGCACTTAGATCATTAGAGGTGAGTATTCCAAGGTCCTTCACAGAGCTTGGATCATCAACAAGATCTTGACTATTCAGCTTGTATTTTATTTTCGGATTTTTTTTGCCAATATGTAAGACAGAGCATTTATTTGTTGAGATTTGAAGTTGCCATTTGTTTGACCATTCTGATACACAGTCAAGATCTTTTTGAAGGGTAGCAGTATTGTCTGTGGTATTGAACAGCTTTACATCATCAGCGAAAAGAACGCAGTTGCTCTTAAATATGATCACAGAGGTCATTTATGTAGAGTATGAAGAGAGTTGGTCCTAGAACACTGCCTTGGGGGACACCACTATTGACAGGTACAGAATTTGATAGGACACTCCCAATTTTGACCATTTGTTGTCTGTTTGACAGGAATGCTTCTATCCAGTTATGCAGTTGTCCAGAGATACCATAGGATTTTATTTTAGTAGTAGTTTGTCATGTACCACTGAATCAAAGGCTTTACAGAAGTCTATGTAGATTGCATCTATTGTTTTGCCCTGATCAAGTTGTGTAGTCCATATGTTTTTGCAGTGTAAGAGTTGCAGATTACAGGATAGTTTTTTTCTGAAACCAAATTGTTTATTGAGAGTAGGTTGTTTGTCTCTAAGTGGAGGATGATGGATTGGTTAATAATTGATTCCATGACTTTACAGGTGACGCAGCATAAGGAGATTGGTCTGTAATTTTCAACTAGGCAAGGGTCTCCCTTTTGAAGATGGGGATGACTGTGGCTTGTGACCATAGGTTAGGCAAGGAACTGGTCCTGAAAGATTTTTCAAAGATTATGCTTAGAGGTTTGGCTATGGCAGTGGATAACTTTTTTAAGAAATAGGCACATATTCCATCCGGTCCAATAGATAGGGATGGTTTTAGATTGCGTAGTGCTTTTTCAACATTGTCTTCTGTAAAATCGATATGTATTAGATCACTGTAGTTATCTGTGGTTCGGCTAGGAAAAGCTGGGCATGATCCATTGCTGTTTACAAATACTGAGCCAAAAAAATGTTAAAGATGTTGGCTTTAATGGTGTCATCGTTGCAGTCTTTACCATTAGGTCCTATCAGGGGTGAGATGGACCTTGAATCTTTTAGTTTGTTGTTTACAAAATTGTAAAAAGCATTGGTGGAATTGGTGCTTAGAAGGTTTTCCTCTTGTTTAATGTGATAATTGGTGCATTCGGGTCTTTATTTGGTGGCATAAATTTTTGTATCGGCTTTTGAAATTGGCAACATGACCAGATTTGTTTTTCCGCCAGAGTGATCTCTTTTGGATTGAAGTTTCCTTATTGTTATGGGCAATCTGTTTTTGTTTTGTTTTGGGAGTAGTTGTTGGTACATATAGTTTGATGACTCTTTGACTTCAAGTAAAAATATGTTGTAATGGTCTTCAACAGTATTGCATCCAGTGAATAGAGATTGCCAATCAAGGGATGAGAGATCGTTGTTTATAAGATCATAGTTGCCTTTTTTGAAATTATAATTGGGGATCACATCATTGTTGTGGTTTTTGTGTGGACGTATGTTGAGACAAAAGTCAATCATATTGTGGTCACTGCTGAAAAGGGTTCTTTAGTTTGTATTCCGTAAATTAAATTCAAACTATTGCAGAAGATGAGATCGAGGCAGTTGTTTAGTCTAGTGTTGTTGGATAGTAGTTGTTCCAGTCCCAGATTTGTAACAGCATTGTAAAAGGTTGCATGTATGGTTTCAGTTGTACATTCATTTAGGTCCAGTCAATATGAGGCAGATTGAAATCACCAAGAAAGATAAAGGGTATGGGCAGGATGCTGCCCATGTTAGTAGTGTATTTAGCTTGTTTACATGTTCGATGTCGTAATCAGGTGCTCTGTAACATAGTAAGAATCGAATTGTGATATTTAAGGATAGTTCACAGATAATGGTCTCAGGAAGAGCAAGCTCCTGGGTAACTTGGATATTTTTTAGATGTAAGGACTTTTTGTAGAAGATAGCAACACCACCTCCTCTACGAATTTCACGATCTGATCGGTAAACATGATAGTCTCTTACTGTGGTAATGGAGTCAGGGAGAGATGCATTGAGCCATGTTTCACAGACAAATATAATGTCGAATTTAGCCATATTTAGTAGGAGGAAAAATTCAGGTATTTTATTTACAAGGCTTCTTGCATTGAGTAGCTTGCTTTTTAAGCCAGCAGTAGTTGGAATTGAGGTAGTTAGGGCGTGGCGTGCTCAGTCTTGGAGTGATGGTGGATTGGTTGAGGTAGGGTTGTGGTTGAAGGTTAAAGCTGAGTTGCGGGATGTGTGACTTACTTTTGATACAGTCAGCATGGTAGTCATTGCCAACTTCAAAAGCCGATACAAAAATTTATGCCACCAGATAAAAACTGAATGCACCAATTATCACATTAAACAAGAAGAAAACCTTCTATGCACCAATTCCACCCATGCTTTCTACAATTTTGTAAACAACAAACTAAAAGACTCAAGGTCCATCCCACCTCTGAAAGGACCTAATGGTAAAGACTGTAACAACGACACTATTAAAGCCAACCTCTTTAACACCTTCTTTGGCTCAGTATTTGTAAACAGCAATGGATCATGCCCAGTATTTCCTAGTCGAACCACAGATAACTACAATGATCTAATACATATCAATTTTACAGAAGACAATGTTGAAAAAGCACTACGCAATCTAAAACCATCTCTATCTATTGGACTGGATGGAATATGTGCCTACTTCTTAAAAAAGCTATCCACTGCCATAGCTGAACCTCTAAGCATCATCTTTGAAAATCTTTCAGGACCAGCTCCTCGCCAAAACTATGGTCACTAGCCACGGTCATCCCCCTATGTTTTTACTTATACCCATTATCTTGTAAACAATTGACAAAAATAAATAAATAAATAAAACATATTTCTTGCATTTTTTTTAAAATAAATGACATGTTGCCATCAGTCTATCTCTAACTGAGCCATTTTTTCTGGTAGTTGTTTGTTTCTTATTGTGTTCAGTTTGTGATAGTCTTTTTCTTTTAGTTGGAGATACTCACATTTTGTCTTGTGAATATCTGAGTGGCTAGATTTGCTTCTAGATCTTTTACTTTCTCTTTGAGTAATTCATTTAGTTTGATGGATATAATTTGGATCTTCTGTGGCAGGAATACATACAGTACATGGCATATATTTTGCAAATCATAACAATGTTAGTCTTTTTTGTGACTGTGTTTTTCCATCAGTATATTATTTTTCTTGCAAATGTTCTGAGTCGTTCCAATGGGGGTCTCTTATTTCTGTTAACTTTTGATTTGATGCAGGGTTTTATTTTTTAATAATCTTTTCAATATCGTACTCTTTGATTTTTAAAATAACTCCATTACTGGGATTTTGAAATAATGCATAAATGTTAGTCATTTGCTCCCTCTGGTGGCTAATCAGTTCACCTTCAAAATATAGTTTAAAATTCCCACAGCAAAAAACCCCCAAACAAACTTAATACAGAAAGCAAAAAAGAATAGAAGGAGGGGAAAGTCTTTCAGCTCACAGTCATTGTAAAAGGGTATATAAAAATAATAATTTCTCAATTACTCCCAATATTTCAAAGACATGGAATTGTTTTACAGCAGTATTTCTGATTTTGTATACTTTAGTAGCCCTTAGGTCCCTTCTTTTGAAAAATTTTAAATCTTAGATTTGGTTTTTTTTTAAAAAAAGTTTTTAACCTACTGCAGAGACAGATCAGAATTGTATTTAATTGCTCCAGATTTAAAATGATACTGTTCTCCTGACACAATTTTGTTTATGGAAATAATCACTAATGTGACTGATGATGTACAGTAGTTAATGGCTGGGATTTGCCCAACTTCTTCAGTTGTTGGCCACCTATAGTCCTAATTATCATATTTTGTCCTGGGCAGGTATTGGACACTTCCTTCCTTGGCCATATTGGCTTAGACTGCAGAAAAGACATGTTTGTTTAATATTCAACCAGTACTATGGAAAAGGCATTCAAGCAGGTGGTCCTTGATTTATGACCTGACATACGTGGCATATCTTTACAATCATATCCTGGTTTTCCCAGGCAGGGTCATTAAGTGGAGGAAGGGAAAGAACTGCCTGCTGAAGGGACGCAGACAACTTCCCTGAATGTGCAGCAAGAAATTGCAGGGGAAAAGAAACTCAGAAAAAAAACCCCTCAGATCTAAGGTTCTTTTCATAAATGCAGGCTTGTAGTTCCCCTCCTTCCTGCCTCAGAGAGCAGGAGAGAGTAAACAGGGATTTCAGAATAATTTCTTCAACCAGCTTCCACAAGAGCAAAAGTGCTGCCTGTTTTGGGTGGCTGAAACTTTCTGATTGTCCAGAAAGTATTGATTGATAAATTAAAAATTACTCCTTACCTTTAAGAGGGAATTAAGAAGGTGATGAAACATAGACTCTTATCATGTTTTCAGAGCGGTGCTTGAGAAATATTTAAATAAAACAATTCACTTTATAGATCAATAAAGATATTATAAAAGAGCAAGAGGAACAAACTACTCAAGTAATTAAAAGAAAGATGAGTAATTCAGAGATACAATTATGTGTAGAAATATCTGATGATGTAAATGACTTAACTGCAATTTTGAAATGTAGATCTGACACCAGTTTCTAGTATGATGATGATTTAAATACAAGCCTATAGAAAGAAGAGTTCCAAGTAAGTCTACATCTCTTAGGAGGACAAGTTTTGGACTTTTTGGAACCATGAAGCTTGAGAATCCTTTCAAAAAAGGACAGGTTTATAATTACATGATAAATATTCTAGAGTAGAAAAAGATTTTATTTTATGAGTATATGCTGGAAGCAGTAACTTAAATTTAATGAGTTTATTCATGTTACCATGGATTTGCACCAGTTTATGTAATTGAAAGAAAAGTCTAATGTAGTTTTGTGTTTATAGAATAGATTTGAAAATGGAGTTTTTCTTCCCTCTTTTATAACATCTAATACCTAATGCTTGTAAAATATTATCAAAAATGAATTTAAAAGTATGTACAATATTTTAAGAAAAAGTTTTAAAAGAAGATGTATTAGAATGTATTCATTTTACAAATATTTTTGAAGGAAATATTAGAGTTTTAAATGGAAGTTAATTTTTTCTCTTTAAGGTTAAATAATTTTTAAAAGTATAGTAAACATTATTAATATAAGTGAGAATAGTCTATAAAGATTAAGAAGTGAAAATAGAAATATACATTTTTTTCCATTGCAAGGAAAAAAAGTAGAGATTATTAAATTGATTGTTTTATTCAAAGAAAAGAAATATGTAATTTTGATTGTACTTGGCAGCTGCTTCTGGATTTTGTACTTGAGATAGAAAAAAATGAAACTTTGATTTTGGTTTTGCAAATTAGATAGGTCCGTAATGGCTAGTATATAATACTATTACAGAATAAATCTCTGGTCCCAGTGACTGCCCCAAATTTGATTTTGCATCATTATCCTGGTTTTTTTGCCTGCATTTGTGAGAGATAAGGGCAGCTAATGCATGAACAGTTCAGTTTTGGGAATCCTTCACAGTAATGAGGCATCAACTTACAAATCATTATGCTGTGATTCCACACAGCCTGTAATACCAACCAACGGTCAGCTCGGAAGTAGGCAGACATGGCAAAAACATTCAGCAAATGTGCTAGAAGCCTTAATCAATGACTGCCATCTAAGATTGAACAACTATAAAGCAGCTATAAATATACACAAGGGCATTATCTATCACAACTTGGAGAAGAATCTGTAACCCACCTAGAAAATGTTATTAGGACCCTGGTAAAAAGAAAAACAGATGGAAAAAAAGGAAATAGAAGATAAAATTCAAAAGTTAAAGCCATCTTCCGAAACCTGTGTGAACTTGGTCTATAGTTCATCAAACAAACAAGCCAGTGGGAATTATGAATACTTGAACATGATGAGACTGTCAGGTATGAAACTTTCACACCTACGTGCCTCTTCTTTTCAACTTGCCATTAGAGTAAGAAGTGGGGTGGCTTACTTTAGAATGGGTTAGATGGAGAAATAAAACCTCAACGATTCCACTGAAGACTGTGAGAGCCTAAAACCTTTTCAAGGACATCATAACAGGTGTGGAGTTAAAACAGACGGTAGTCTGGTAGCTTGGAGAAATTATTGTTTAATTCTATGAACTGGTGTTGGGAATCTCAGAGTTAGCTTTTTGACATTTAAGAGCCATGGTGGCACAGTGGTTAGAATGCAGTACTGCAAGCTACTTCTGCTGATCACTGGCTGCCACCAGTTTGGCAGTGCAGGTCTCACTTGCTCAAGGTTGACTCAGCCTTCCATCCTTCTGAGGTTGGTAAAATGAGGACCCAGATTGTTGGGGGCAATATGCTGACTCTGTAAAACTGCTTAGAGAGGGCTGTAAAGCATTGTGAAGTGGTATTTAAGTCTAAGGGCTATTGCTATTACCATGCAGTGTATTCAATAAACAATAACATTCTCAGAAACAGAATAAACCTGGAGTTTTATTTGGATTCTTGAACTAGATGTTGATGGAGAGGTTTAACACACGAGATGCAACATCAAGAGAATTTATAGCAGCATTAGAGTTCATACTCAACAAATTAGAGATAGAAAAGACAAAAAAAAATTACATCAGACAAAAAGTAGTGGTCTCGAATGAATCAAGCAACATGCTCAGCCCAACATCTTGAATGAAACAATATCAGGACATTATTATTTTATCAGCAGATAATGGCCACTCAACAGTGGTGATGAATCACACAGATTATGAAATGAGGGCATTTGTACTGCTTAATGATTCCTCAGCATATAAACCAGCAAAGATATTAGAGATGATCACACAATTGAATGCTTATCTCAGCCAGCTCAAACAAAACAAGTGTATAACAGAAAAACAATGTTGGAAAATGAGAGCAATAGCTGCTAGCCCAGCGAGATTTTATGGACTCTCCAAATACCTAAAATAGGAGTTTCTCTCAGACCTATTGTAACTCTCCAAGATATCCCTACCTACAACCTGCTAAATTGCTGGCACAATGCTTAAGCTTTCTGACCCCATCCTTGAACACCACAGTTATATCATCCACACCAATTTTGACAAAATTACAAGGCTTAAATGTGGCTTCTGATGAGATCATGGTCTCCTTTGATGTACATCCTTGTCCCCCAAACTACAATATGAAGTAGTAGATAAAAAAATAGAAGAAGAATACAAAACAGATTAAAATATCCTAACCTGGACACAAATCATGAAACTACTCCAGTACTGTCACCATACCTTCTTCACATTCAAAAAGAAAATGTATGAGCAAATAAAAGGGACAATGATGACATTCCCTTATGAGACCTCCCAATATCAGATGTCATTGCAGAAACTGTCCTGCATGAACTAGAACACAATGCATTTCAAAACTACACACCTAAATTTTGGTGATGCTATGTGAAAGACACATTTGTCATCATCAAAATAAATGCATTAAAAGTCTTTCGTATGCTACTGAACTCCATCTTCCCAGACATACAATTCACAATGAAGGAAGAAATGGCTAGACAATTATCATTTTTAGATGTGCTTGTCAACAGGTATGATGGTGGATATCTAAAAACTATGGTTTATTGCAAAACCACCAACACTCTACACATTCTTAGTTTCAATAGTAACTATCCACTGTTACATAAAAATAGTTGCATTAGAACACTATATGGCAGAGTGAGGACCCACTATAGTACCCAGCAAACTAAACAACTGGAGAGAGGGTGCATACATGAACAATTCAAGTGAAATGGGTACCCACAAGTATTTATTTATTGCAAGATGCCTGTGCATAATAAAAGGAGAGAAAAGAAAGAAGGTAAAAAACCAACTATATGGCATACCCTGCCATATATCAAAAACATTTCAGAAGCAATAGAACGCAGCTGCAGAGATCTGTAAGTGAGCATTGCACACCACCCAGAGGCTACCATATGAGGACAAATTATGCATTGTAAATATTGTTTGAAGATGGGAGATACTTATAATGTAATCTACTGGATCCCCTGCATGAATTGCCCCTGTGGCTATGTAGGACAAATGGGGAGAAAACTAACCAACAGATTGCAAGAACATAACTGAGCAGTCAGATGAAGAAACCCAAACTCATTGGTAGCATCACATTGCAATGATTAAGGAAACACATTTAATTTTGCAGCAACTAAGATCATTGGCCATACAAAGATAGCCAGGGAAATGATTGAAGCTTGGGAAAAGGACCATTTGTCAGGTAACAGGAGTGCTGAATTATCACCAGCCTATCAAATACTTAGGAGCCGAGGGCTTGGCACCATAAGGAAATAAGAGCCAATTGCCAGCCATCAACACACCAATCAACACACCAATCAGTTAATAGGAAGGAACCACATAAACATGCCTCACAGAACAGCTCAAAGCATGTATTTCAATAGAGAAATTCTCTGAAAATGGGCTCCAGCATGAGTCTGAAACCTCAGAAGAGTAAATTTCTGGTCCCAGTGATGGACCCAAATTTGGTTTAGTATACATTACTGTGTAAAAGTAAAAAAGTTGTGTAAAAGGGTGTAATTTTATTATCTTCTAGGTAAAGGTTTCTCTTCCAGCCATGTCTGACTCCAGGACATGGCATTCATCTCTGTTTCTTGGCCAAGGGAGCCAGCATTGTTTGAAGACACTTTCCATGTGGTCAGCCAAAAGCAAACGGAATGCTGTCACCTTCCCACCAAAATGATACCTATTAATCTACTTGCACTTTCATGCTTTTGAACTGCTAGATGGACAGGAGCTGGGGCAAGGAAAGAAGGCTACTTTGTTGCATTGCAAACCCAGGCTATCAGCTTTCCAGCTATCAACTTTCCACTGATAAGCTCAGTGTCTTTAACTGCTGAGCCATTGTGCCCTATATTATTATCTTCTACTGTGCTAAAAAGAGTTGGAAGTCAAAAAAACCTTTCCTCCCTCTTCTCTACACTCTTCCCTTTTTCCACCCCTAGTTTCCCATTGTTTTCTATCTTCCTTTGTATTTTATATTCTGGTAAACTAATAAGCTATTTGAAACATCAAACAAAAAGTGCTGCATGTCAAAAAGACTCTGCTCAACATAGGGCATGCACACAGTCCTGGTTAAAGGAGATGCCCCATGGATCAGTTCATTCAGTGGTGTATTACCATTAAGCAGACTAAGCACATGGTTAGGGCACCAGGCCCAAAGGGGGCACCACAAAGTTGAAAAAGAAAAAAACCCAGTGAAGATTTGTAAAAAAAAATTGTATGTACAAAGGAGGGGCGCACCAAGATTTGTCAGTGCTTAGGGCACCAGTGAGCCTTAATCCACCACTGAGTCCATTCCATGGTAGGAAATAGTCCTTTCTTCTCCTATGGATCTTCACACGGCTATCCAACATTGAATTGGACATAGATAGGAACCTATAACCAAAAGTAGCTTCCAACCCCAATTTTTTAATCTACTGAAGCACTTTTGCATCCCAAATTTTATTGTCAAAATTTGACTGAAGTAAAAATATGGACAAGTTGAACATTTTTTTTTCTTTGCATGTATAAGATAATTACTTTAAAACCATTATAGTTTTAAAGTATCTATTTTGATTTTTTTTAAAAAAATGGCCCAAATTTGAGATCTTCTTCTCATACCAGATAATTACAACAATGTCTTTGAAGCTCCAAAATCCACCTTTAAAAATGGCTCTCAGAAAAAGTTGCCTGCCCTTGTCCTATGCAATTAATAGATTCCATAAGCCACAGCCAGAAAAGCTAAGGCATTTTTGAATTCATTTTTATATATGATACTATCACTAATTCTCTCTATGCCCATGCCTGATTCATATGCTGATATAAATAACAAACTTTTAAGTGGAAGCAAGTTTTTTTCCATGTCATGAGAAATTAGACAGAAGACTGCCTACTCATTTTCCTATATTTTTGAAAATCAGAGGAATAGTGACTTTGATTGAGCTAATCTATATCCAAGTCTGAAACATTTGTTCGCTATTTCTCCACAGGAAACACTGAAAATTGCAAGTCTGTGATGGACCAAAGGATCATTAGCAGCAAATTGTCAGCAATCTCAGCAGATTCTAACTCCTAGGTGCCTACTGGGCAAGTGGATGCTCTGACAACAACACAATATGATGTGAAGTTTTATATTCCCTTAAAAAAAATAAAACTGAATAAATAAGAAAAGGACTTGGAATATCTGTCTCAAGCAAACTTATCTCATAGCTATATTCAGTTTGGAATAAAATCCCTGAGGAAACAAAATAAATCCTTAAGATTTAATTGCTCAGACCAACCTTAATTGTTGAGATTATATTTTTAAATTTTGAAGTTGTGTGTGTGCATGTGTGTGTGAAGTACTCGAGATCTTTTGATTGTAGTGTAAACAAAACACTGTATTAATAGAAGAATACATTCCTTTCCTCTTTCCTCTCCATCCACTCTGCAGTAAAAATTCTAAATTCTAGTCAAATTGTTTCTTTGAATCTCGTTCAAGTTCAGAAGTTGAATTAAGCATTAAGATCAGTAATTTACTGTCAAGACTGGGTGAGCATCCTTTGAAATATAATTTTTCAAAAGCTTATATTTAATTCACACTAGTAATCTTTCACCTATTACATTAGGGTACTGAGATTATAATACTTTCTTCACCATAACAATTTTATCAACATTACAGTGTTTTGGAATTTTTTTTATATTCTATTTTTGTGGTCTTGGTATTGATGTTAAATATAGTACATATATTCAGCTTCTGGCAATTTTGTTACTGATTACTATAATAATTTCAGAACATATGAAATTGACAACTTTTATCCTTGATGTTGATTCTTTACTCATTAAAACAGTATGTAAAGAAGAATCTTTACAGCTTTACAAATATGTTTACTGATATCCTAGCATGGGTGTTGACAACCCGTGACTCCGGAGCCACATGGAGCTCTTTGACTCCTTTCCTGTGGCTCCCTGCTGACCCAGTCACATGACCTGCTCTCTGCCCTGAGACACTGGCCCAACCAGGCCATGACTGATGCCAACCTTGCTAACACGAGGGCTGGTGGGGTGGGAATGGGATCCAGGTAGAGGGTATGATGAGGATTGAGCACGAGCCACAGTATTGGCTTCCCCAAAGATGATGATCCTCCTCCTTCTTCTCATGTGACACCCTAACTGGCTGTTGCAAGGCCAGGAGAGAGCAGGGATTCCCTTCTCAAGCAAATGTCTGGGCTTGGCCAAAGCACAGCAAAAGTGGGTTGCTTTTCCCACCGCCCTGAGCTTTTTTACTTCTCCAGTGGAGCGGTGCCGCCACAGCTTTCCCATTCCCACCTCACCAGTCCTCATGTTAGTGAGGCTGGCATCGATCGCGGTTGAGTTGGGCCAGTGTCTCAGGGCAGAGACCATTTATTAGATTCCTTTATTGTTAAAATGAAGCAGTGGGAAAATTACACATAAAGCACTTTTGTATTTGGCAGGGGTCCCCCAGTTCCCCAAGGCTTTGCTTAGTACAATGTTGTGTAAAACCTCAAGGTTACTAAACCAAGGAACTAACCATATTACAGTAAGCAAGGGTGGCTATGGAAAATAACAGATAAAAATGAGTAATTATATGTACTTCTCTTTTCTTGGTATATATGTTATTCTCCTTTGTTGGTATAGTTTAATAAAAGTAACGCTCTGGGCTAAGCTGAGGTCATGACATGTGTTATGTTTGGGAAAAGAGAGGCTGAACCAGAGCATGAGTGCAACAATACTTTATTATAACAATAAAGGGCTGACCGTGCTTGCCACGCCTGGAACTGGCTCGCAGCGATCAGCAACTGGTTGGACCCCGCAGCCTGCTTTTATAGCTGGCTGCTGGGGAGAACCAACCAATGGGTAAAGGGGAGAAACGCCTCCGCAAAGTGAATGGACCTGAGTGAGAACTCCTAGAGTCCTCAGGACATAACACCCCTTCCCCCCAGATGTGAACACGCATAGTCTTTGAGGTAGGCAGGAGGTTTATGTTGGCGCCCGGAACGGCGCAGCTCTGGAACGCTGACTGTCCGTTCAGAGTCTGTCTGGGAAGGCAGAGCCGGGTAAGTGTCACCAACGTGCCCCTCGGTTCGGGCAGGCCCGGGACTCGTAGGGTTGGTCACTGGGGACGTGCTCCCATAGCCTGGATCGGGCTGGTCCACCGTCTGGGCGCCGCTGTCTGTGTTTGGGCTTTCTGGAATGACTGTTGGTGTGTACTGGTCGCCGGGAAGGATGTGGATATGGGGTTGATGCTGAGACCTCCCGTCGCTTTGTGATTCTGGGTCCCTGCTAGTGTGGGTGCTGAGGCGCCTACGCAGCTGGTCCAGGTGCCTTCTCCAGACCCGGCCGTCCTCCAGTCTGACCCGATACGACCTTGGTCCGGTGATGGCCACGATCTCGCCCGGGATCCACAGGGGGTCTCCAGCGAAGTTCCTCACGAATACTGGCTCCTGTAAGATAAAATGTCTAACCCCCGATGTGGAAGCGAGGGAGAGTCAGAGGCAGTATTGTGGGGAAGTCTGTCCAATACAGTCCTCAGACGCCTGCCCATCAGGAGCTCAGCCGGGACTTGTTGGTGACTGAACATGGAGTTGAATGCTGGCTCATCAGAAAACGCGAGAGTTTGTGGTGCCAGTCATCCTTGCTGAACCTAGCCAGGGCTTCTTTAGTGGTCCTGACGGCCCTTTCAGCCAATCCGTTACTGGCAGGATGAAATGGGGCTGTGAAAATGTGGCGGATACCCAGGTTGGCAGCAAACGGCTGAACTCGGTTGAAGCGAACTGTGGGCCATTGTCGGAGACAATGGAGTCGGGTAGCCCGTGTGTTACAAACAAGCGTGTTAATACGTTGGTGATTGCTTGTGTGGTGGTCGTGGATAGCTGTGCTACGTCAATACATTTAGAATATGCGTCCACGACCACTAGGAACATCTTCCCATGCAAAGGGCCGGCCAGGTCGATGTGAATTCTGGACCACGGAGCGCTGGCGCTCTCCCATTTAGTAGGGGTGGCAATAGGAGGAGCAGGACGGGATTCCTGGCAAATGTTGCAGGAACTTACCCATCTGACAACGTCCTCGCCGAGGCCTGGCCACCATACATAGCTGCGTGCTAATGCCTTCATTCTCACGATGCCAGGGTGTCCTCGTGCAACGCCTCCAGGACTCGGGCACGTAAGGTCGGGATAACCACTCGAGTGCCCCACAGTAGACAGCCCTGCAAACTGGACAATTCCTGCATGCGGGTCTTGAAAGGTGAGAATTTGTTTTCAACATTGCCACCCGGCCACCCCCTCCTCACCCAGTCGAGCACCTGGGCGAGCGTTTTGTCTGCCTTGGTTTTAGCAGCAATGTCAAGGGCAGTGATGGGGAGGTCCAATTGGGTTACCTCGAAAATAGCGTGGACAGGAGCAGGGTCTTCAGCCGGCGCCGGCAAGGGACAGCGGCTGAGAGCGTCAGCGTGGGACAATGTTTTACCTGGTCGGTGTATGAGTCTGTAGGAGTAGGCTGCTAGGAAGAGGGTCCATCTCGTCATCCTGGGAGAAAGGACTTGAGGGGTCTGTTTGTCCCCAGCTAGTAGACCCAGGAGGGCTTGTGGTCTGTGACCAGCTCGAAAAAATGGCCGAAGAGAAATTCGTGAAATTTTTCACTGCTGCAACAGCTGCTAGAGCTTCTTATCGATCTGGCTGTAATTACGCTCTGTTGCAGAGAGCGTCCTGGAGAAAAAGGCAATGGGAGCCTCGGCGCCATTGGGAAGCCTGTGGCTTAATACTGCCCCAATTCCAAAGGGGGATGCGTCTGCTGTCAGCACTAAAGGAAAGTTGGGGTCGAATTGAATAAGTACCGCCTCTGATGTGAGTAGTGATTTCACGGCGTGAAAACCATGGTCTTCTTTGTGCCCCCAGTGCCAAGGTGACTTTTATCCAGTAATCTGTGTAGGGGTTCAGCTACTGATGCTTTATGGGGCAAGAAAGACGCGTAAAAGTTTAATAGCCCCAAGAAGGCCTGTAGTTCAGTTTTGGAGGTTGGAGTGGGTGCCTCGTGAATTGCCTTAACCTTGGAATCCAGGGGGTGAATGCCTGAGGCGTCAATTTTATAACCCAGAAAGTCCACCTGTCTAGTGGCAATGGCGCATTTTTCTTTTTTTCAATTTGAGGCCATGCTGTCTGAACCTCTCTAACACTGCTCGAACTCTCTGGAAGAGTTGGGGTCTGTCCCTGGCCGAGACTAAGATGTCGTCAAGTAGGGTACTACTCCAGGGAGGCCCTGTAAAATCCGCTCCATGAGGGATTGAAAGATACCTGGGGCAACACTTACGCCAAATTGGAGACGCTTGCATCGGAAAGCACCCCTGTGAGTGACAATGGTCTGGAGTTCCGCTGTTTGGTTGTCAACAGGGAACTGTTGATACACTGAGACATGTCCAATTTGGCAAAAATGCTGCCAGGTTCAAAAGTGTGTAATAAATGCTGAATGACGGGCACTGGGTAAGCGCTAACTTGTAGAAACTTATTGATTGTGGTCTTGTAGTCCGAGCAAATTCTCAGGCTACCGTCTTTTTGAGGGGTGTGACAATGGGCGTCTCCCATTTGGCGAAATCTGTTGGCTCAATGACCCCTTGTTTTAATAGTTTATCCAATTCAGCATCTAGTTTTGGCCGAATAGCGAATGGGACCCTACGCGGTTTTAGCCTGATTGGGACTGCCTGGGGTCGACTGAGAAACGATATTGGGGTACTCGTTATAACACCCAGCTCATCGCTGAATACATCTGAGTAATCAGCGAATAAGGAGTCAGTGTCTGAGGTTGAGACAGCATGGACTCCTGTTAGCCCTAGGCCGAGATGGGGAAACCAATCGAGCCCCAATAAGGTAGGGAGATTGCCGTTAACTACCACTAGAGGTAGGTGACCTTTAAAAGCTCTAAAATTGACAAGGAACTTGCCTCTGCCGATTACAGGAATGGTCTTCCCTGGTAGTCCTTCAGGCTGAAATGGCACTTCTGGAGCCGGCTAGTGGTCAGGCTGGGCTGGAGCCTCTTGAGGGTGTTCCACGAGATAATTGAGAGCGCTGACCCTGTGTCAACCTCCATGCGGCACGGTTTACCTTCTAAGGAAACGGAGAGAGAGATTTTACTAACAGTGTGGCAAGTGTGCTTGGCACGGTGGTGCGTGCGACAGTTCAATACTTGCCTCTGTGGACCCGAGTGTGAGAAGGGGGTGCCTTTGTGTTGAGCTTTGAGGGGCTTGGCAGACTCTCGTGATGTGCCCCTTTTATGGCAGTTATTACAGGTGGCTCCTTTGAACTTGCAGGTGGCTCCTCAGATGAGATCCACCACAGGCTAGGCACAGGGTGATGTGCTTGGGTGGACCGATGTTTTCTTGTTTGGCTCCTACCTGCGGCCGTCTGTCGTTGGAGAGGCGGTGGACGTCGTTTTCATCACTCAGGGATTCCTCTGCTACCACCTCCTCGGAGTGGACTGGAATTGACGTCAGCTTGGCAGTCGGGCCATGGATTTCGGTGGCTGAGTGCGCTGCCAGTTCTGCTGCTAAGGTCTCCTCGACTGCTTGTGCGAGATTGAGGTCTTTTTCGCGAGGAGGCGCCTTTGAAGGTGTAGGTCCTTGACCCCGCAGACTAGTTGATCGAGGAGCATGTCCTCCAGGTAGGTTCCAAACCCACAATGCAATGCTGCTGTTCTGAGGGCGGCCATATACTGATTAATGGTTTCCTTGTCCGCTTGCTTCCTCATACGGAAGGTGAATCTCCTGGCAATCTGTGAGGGCCTGGGAGAATAGTGGTTAGTGAGGATTTCAAGTAGCTCTGACCAAGGAACGTTTTTCAACTCACGTGGAGCCACGAGAGCTGTGGCAGTATCGAAGATGATGGCTCCACAGTAGATCAGGAAATACGATTTTTCCGATGCTCTCCAGCATCAGCCAGCCCAATTGCATCGATATAATGGTTAAAACGGTTCTTGTATGATTCCCACTTCTCCTCATCCGGTTTGAACGCTGGGAAGACTGGATTGGAGTTCATGGTGATGGGGCCGGTAGAACAACCTGTGGACAAAATCTCTGGGGCAGCAGAAAAATGTTCTAGTGCCTGTGGCAGGCAAGTGATTTCAGCTCTGGAGAGGCTTTTCGCAATCTCTCTCTCTCTCTGGGTTAGCCACGTTTGGCCGTCAGCCGTTGGCGGCGTTTGAATTCGCGCCTGTGTGGGCGTCAGTGACTTGACTACAGCACCGTGCTGTGCCTTTTAGGTTTGAAATTCAAATGACAGCCGTTTGAATTTCGCGCCTAAACAATGAGCGGCTGCGGCTCGCAGTGCTTCACTTTCCCTGTAGCTGGGCTAACAAGCGGCTACAGACGCTTCTAACTTTTCGTTCTGACCGCTCTCTCTGGCTGCGGATCAGTGTTCGCTTCTATTGCTTGCTGGCCGCTTTTCTGTCAGCGGACCAGCGTTTGCTCTTTTTGCTTGCTGACCGCTCTCTCTGGCTGCGGATCAGCGTTGCTCTTATCGCCGGCCGATCGCTCTCTCTGGCTGCGGATCGGCGGCTAGTGACTCAGCGGTTGCATGGTGCTTCTGGTAGCCATCCCACCTTCGTCGCCAGTGTTATGTTTGGGAAAAGAGAGGCTGAACCAGAGCATGAGTGCAACAATACTTTATTATAACAATAAAGGGCTGACCGTGCTTGCCACGCCTGGAACTGGCTCGCAGCGATCAGCAACTGGTTGGACCCCGCAGCCTGCTTTTATAGCTGGCTGCTGGGGAGAACCAACCAATGGGTAAAGGGGAGAAACGCCCCCGCAAAGTGAATGGACCTGAGTGAGAACTCCTAGAGTCCTCAGGACATAACAACATGTATAAAAGTGACGCCTCAGGAAGAGCCAGGGGTTCAGAATTTGCCATTCTAATGCTCTGAACCTTGTGCACAAATAAACCTGTATTCTCCAACTGTTCGTGGTCTTGTGTCCTGATTTGGAAACAGGATCTGCTACAACAAAACGATAAGGAAGAGGATTGTTGGAGGCAAGTTAAAATAAGGAAGCATGGAGTATCTTTGAAGGTGAAATATAAGGACAGAAGATTTTATTACTTTTAAGCAATCTATAGCTTTGGATTATTTAGTTGTAGATAGCTGAAACTTTCTGAGTTTTATGAATTGTCACTGGCCAGGAAGCATTCATTGATTTATTTTTTTAAAAAATCTAGTCTTTGGCCACAAAAAGGAGCTAAAGAGCTGCTTGAGAAATATCTAAATAAAACTCTTTACTTCATAAATGGATTGTGTTCTAAAGATGTGATGAAACCAGGAGTGGGATTCTACCAGTTCGCACCTATTTGCTAGAACCGGTTGTTAACATTCTAAGCAGTTCAGAGAACTGGTTGTTAGAAGAAATTACTGGCCTAATCCTGTAAGGAAGGCAGGAAGGAAACATTCTGGCATTGCTGAAGAAACTGCCTCTCCGTTAACCCTTATTACATTCTTGGCAGGACTAGACTTCCTGTCTCAGGAACATCTCTGCAGTTTTTTTCCCCTCCTTTGCTGGTACTTTGCTTGTGTGGAGTAACCATTCAAAGTTACAATGGCACTGAAAAAGGGACTTATGACCATTTTTCACACTTACAACTGTTGCAGCATCCCCACAGTCATGAGAGACCAGGCGAGGAGATGCGTGCCTTGATGTGAGTGATATTGAGTTGGCCACACCCAGCCAATAACATTACCACCAAACCATGTCCACCCAGTCACATGACCACCAAGCCATGCCCACCACCTAAGCCATGTCCACAGAACCAGTTGTTAAAAATTTGAATCACACCCCTGGATGAAACCTACTCTTACTTGGAAGAAAGATAAGTAATTCAAAGATACAATTATGTGTAGAATGTTGTCAAACCACTGAGGCAATTTTGCCAGTATCTAACAATGCAAAGAATTAACTGCAAGTTTGGAATATAAATCTAACACCAGTTTTTATGCTGATGATCCTCCCAGTGCAACTGAAAGAAATGTTCCAAGTGAAATTCCAACTCTTATTAGGACAAGTTTGAGACTACTTCTTCATGGCTATTAACAAGGTGGAGAATTCTGTGAGAAAAAGAGAAAAAAGATATTCCAGAGGTGAACATTATTATTTGATGACTTAAATTTAATAAGCTAATTGGAGTTAGTTGGATCTTTATTGTTTTGATATATATAATCAAAATAAAACATTAATGTAGTTTTGTTTCTAAAGTGGGTTTGAAAATAATGCTTTAGTAATGTTTTAATGTTGGTAAAATATTACTGAAAATGAATTTTGAAGTATGATGTTAAGAGGAAGGAAGTCTTTAAAAGTACTATAATTTATTGATTTTAGAAGTGTTTTAAAAGAAAATTTTAGTGTTTTAAAATTGATGTTAAAAATGCTTTTCCTGTTAAAGAATCTAAAAAGAGTGAATTTTGTTCATATTCAGGTGAAACTCAAAAAAATTAGAATATTGTGCAAAAGTTCATTTATTTCAGTAATGCAACGTAAAAGGTGAACCTAATATATGAGATAGACTCATTACATGCAAAACATGTCATAATTGGGATGATTATGTCTTACAGCTCATGAAAACCCCAAATCCACAATCTCCAAAAATTAGAATATTGTGAAAAGGTTCAATAGGCTCAAAGTGTCCCACTCTAATCAGCTAATTAAGCCATAACACCTGCAAAGGGTTCCTGAGCCTTTAAATGGTCTCTCAGTCAGGTTCAGTAGGAATCACAATCATGGGAAAGACTGCTGGCCTGACAGTTGTGCAGAAAACCATCACTGACACCCTCCATAAGGAGGGAAAGCCTCAAAAGGTAATTGCAAAAGAAGCTGGATGTTCCGAAACTGCTGTATCAAAGCACATTAATAGAAAGTTATGTGAAGGGAAAAGTGCTGAAGAAAAAGGTGCACAAGCGGCAGGGATAACCGCAGCCTGGAGAGGATTATCAAGAAAAGGCCATTCAAAATTGTTGGGAACTTTCACAAGGAGTGGACTGAGGCTGGAGTCAGTGCATCAAGAGTCACCACACACAGATGGATCCTGGACATGGGCTTCAAATGTCATATTCCTCTTGTCAAGCCGCTCCTGAACAATAAATAACGTCAGAACGTCTTACCTGGGCTAAAGAAAAACAGAACTGGTCTGTTGCTCAGTGATCCAAAGTCCTCTTTTCTGATGAGAGCAACTTTTGCATCTCATTTGGAAATCAAGGACCCAGAGTCTGGAGGAAGAATGGAGAGGCACACACTGCAAGATGCTTGAAGTCCAGTGTGACGTTTCCACAGTCTGTGTTGATTTGGTGAGCCATGTCATCTGCTGGTGTTGGTCCACTGTGCTTCATTAAGTCCAGGGTCAATGCAGTCATCTACCAGGAAATTTTGGAGCACTTCATGCTCCCTTCTGCAGATGAGCTTTATGAGGATGCTGACTTCATTTTCCAGCAGGACTTGGCACCTGCCCACACTGCCAAAAGCACCAAAACCTGGTTCAAAGACCATGAGATTCCTGTGCTTGATTGGCCAGCAAACTCGCCTGACCTGAACCACATAGAGAATCTATGGGGCATTGCCAAGAGAAAGAAGAGAGACATGAGACTGAACAATGCAGAAGAGCTGAAGGCCGCTATTGAAGCATCCTGGTCTTCCATAACACCTCAGCAGTGCCACAGGCTGATAGCTTCCATGCCACGCCACACTGAGGCAGTAATTGCTGCAAAAGGGGCCCAAACCAAGTACTGAGTGCTTATACTTATACTTATACTGAGTGCATGCTTATACTTTTCAGAGGTCCGATATTATTCTATGTACAATCCTTGTTTTATTGATTGCATGTAATATTCTAATTTTCCAAGATTGTGGATTTGAGGTTTTTGTGAGCTGTAAGTCATAATCATCACAATTATGACAAATCACGGCTTGAACTATCTTGCTTTGCATGTAATGAGTCTATCTCATATATTAATTTCACCTTTTAAGCTGCATTACTGAAATAAATGAACTTTTGCATGATATTCTAATTTTTCTACTTTCACCTGTAAATGATTACAGTCTCCAAAAATTAATAGGTGTATACAGAAATATATATTATTTTCCACAGCAAGAAAAAAAGTAGAGATAGTTAAACTGATTGCCTTATCCAGAGAAGAGAATATATCTAATATTATTTCTATTTGGAAATCTCTTCTGGATTTTGTGCTTGTGGTGGGAAAAAGTGAAATTTTGGTTTTGGTTTTCTTGATCAGATCAATTAGTTATTATAAAAAGGGCTAGGGCATACTACTGTGTAACGGTAAAGAGTTGAGACTGTAATGTTATTATATTCTATTGTGCTAAAAAAAAGTCAGAAGTCAACACTTTTTTTCTTTTTCCCCTTCTACCCCACATTGCCAGGGAAAATACTGGAAAAAATAATCAGAACCAGATCTGTGAACATCTAAAAACAAAGCTATAAGTAGTAGGCAGCACAGGTTTGTTAAAAACAGACCATGCCAAACCAATCTTATTTCATTCTTTGACAAAGTGACTGAATTAGTAGACCAGTGAATGCTGTGGATTGTTTATATTTAGACTTCAGCAAGGCATTTAACAATGTAGACCACAACCTACTTCTTGGTAAGCTAGAAAAATGTGGGATAGACAGCATCACCACCAGATGGATTTGTAATTGGCTGGCAAACCATACTCAACATCTATCCTTAATGGAACTATATCTACAAGAAAGGAAATAAGCAGCGGGAAACTACAAAGTTCTTAGGCTCAGTACTCTTCAATATTTTCATAAATTACTTAAATGAGGGAATAGAAGGGGACTTATCAAATTTGCAGATGACACCAAGCTAGCCAAGGAGTGGCCTAGAAGACAAATTCAGGAACCAAAAAGATCTTAACAGACTTGAAAGACATGAACAATGGGACCTACTCAACAAAAAGAAATTCAATGTGGAGAAAAGCAAGGTTTTACACCTAAGCAGGACAAGCCAAAGGTACAAGTACAGATTAAGTGAAACCTGGATCAAAAACAGTAACTCTGAGAGGGACCTTGGAGTCCTAGTGGACGATCACTTAAATATGAGTTAGCAGTGTGCAGCAAGAGCCAAAAAACCTAATACAATCCTTGGTTGTATAAACAGAGGCATAGAATCAAAATCTTATGAAGTATTCGTACCACTTTATAAAGCCTTAGTAAAACCACATCTGGAATACTGTATCCAGTTTTGGATATCAATTACAAAAATGATATTGAGACTTTGGGAAAAGTGCAAAGGGAAATAACTAAGAGGATTAAAGGCCTGGAGATATATGAAGAACGATTGCAGGATTTGGGTTTGGCTAGCCTAGAAAGAAGAAAAACTAGGAGAAACATGACAGCAGTATTCTAGTATTTGAGAGGCTGCCACAAAGAGAACTGAGTCAATTTATTTTCCAAAGCATGGGAGGCCTTGACAAGAAACAATGGATTGAAACTACCATATTTTTTGTACTATGTCACACACTTTTTCCTGCAAAAAATGTGGTTGGAAATGTCTGTGCGTCTTATAGAGCTAATGTTGCTGAAGCCCTGTCCATCTGCTGGCCTCCACCCTTCGGTTTCTGCCTCCCAGCAATTTGCCTCCTTGCAGCAAACAACAAATAGCCTAGTCAGCTTCAGCACAGCCTGATTTCGCACAAACAGCTGCTTGGCAGTTGGATTGGCATCTGGAATACTGCCAATTAGCTGTTCCTGACTGCGGGGATTGCTGCCACCCATTGTCGCCACCTATCACCACCTCCGCAAACCCCATTTCAGGCCTCTGTGCACCCCATTTCTGGCCTCCATATATCCCATTTTCAGTCTGTTCCAGGCCGCCTGGATGCATGAAAGCCAAAATTGGCACAGGTGGAGGTTGAAAATGCGTCTGTGGAGGTGGCAATAGGTGGCGGCAATGGGTGGCGGTGATCCCCAGAGCCTGCAACAGTTGATTGGCAGTTTTCTGGGAGGCTGATTGTTCTGTACAGACATTTGAATACTCGAAATCCGGCAGCCCAGATTGGCTAAAGCGCATGGCCACCGGATTGGCTGAGTGCGCGGCACTGATTGGTCGCTCGAATCGACCGCGATTGGCTGAGCCGATCGCGGGCGATTCAAAACGACTCGATTGGCCGCAGCACTCAGCAGAAAGAGTTTTTAAGCCGCGCTTCTTCCCCATTTCCCCACTTGTGTTTTACCCGAATAAAGAGCTGAACCAAGTCACCGACTCGCGCCCTTTGTGCGTATGAGATATACGACACTGGCGACGAAGGTGGGATTTTAAAACAAGTCCCACACCGCACGTGGCCCACGGAACCGCAACCGGCAGCATGGCCAGCGGCAACGTGCCACCCGCTCCCTTCAACCAAGCTACGGAAGATTGGGAATCGTACATAGACCGATTCCTCATGTTCCTGGAGAGTAGCAACCTCAAGGACGCGAACGGGCAGAGGAAAAGGGCGTTTTCTCACACACTGCGGGCCCGCAGTGTTTAAAATGGCAAAAGCCCTCGCCAAGCCGCTCGACGTAAAGGCCATGGACTGGGCTGATCTCGAACCGCTGCTGAGGAGCCACTACGCACCCGCCGTGCCCACCCTCATCTGCCGGCACGAATTCTACCGCCGCGATCAGAAGCAAGGGGAGAGCGCCAGCAACTTTGTGGCCGACCTCAGAGACCTCGGGGCCTGTGCGGGTTCACTGATCTCGATGAAGCCCTGCGGGACCGCGTCGCCCTCGGCCTCCGGGACCCCGCCCTGCAGAGCCGGATCATGGCAAAGGGCGACATATCCCTCGCTGACGCCCTTGCCGAAGCCACCGCAGCAGAGGCGACCCGAAATCAGCGGCCCAATTGCGGCAAGCCGGCACCGCAGAGCGACCCGCCATGACCGGCGACCGCGACCCCGAGAACCAGTCCGGATTCGACCATCGAGCAACCGCCTCCACACATCACGGCGATCTCGAACCCTCCGACTCAGAGGACGACGAGGAGGACATCCACCGACTGCAGACGGGACGCGACCGGCACGAGCAACGGAACCGAAAATCAAAGTTCCAGTGCGCGCTGCGGCGGCGAACACCCGAGGTCGGAATGCCGGTTCTTTGATGCAATATGCCGGCATTGCGACAAGCGGGCCACATCGCCAAGGTCTGCTGTTTCAAACGGAACCACAGCCCCGCCACCGAGACGGCAGCCCACGGAGCGCGACAACGCCAGATGCGACAACACCCCCAAGGAACCGCGACCGGGATAGCGAGAGCCGTTGGAGCCGGAAGCGAGGAGCCGCCGCTTTAACGAAAACCGCCAGCGCGAGGAAACGCACCAGACGGTCATCGCTGGCCATTCCTCCAACTGGGATGGCCGGAAGGTCCACGTGGAGGTCGCCATCAAGACCGCCCTGCAAATGGAAGTCGACTCCGGATCTTACCTATCCATGGTCACGTGGCGGAAATTAAGCTGCTAGTACCATCCACGAGACGGCACGAGCTGGAGAGCCAGAAGCTCATCCTTAAAGACTACCCAGGGAATCGCATCCCCGTGGTAGGGACCGGCACTTCAAGGTCACATTTAAAGGGCGCACCGAAATACTACCCCTAACCATCGTCGAACGAGACCGCCCCAGCCTCCTGGGACTTCAATGGTTCGCGCCGTTGGGACTAGAAGTGACCGGCACCAACCACGTCGCCGAGGCGGACTGGGAGGAGCAGCTCGTGCGCGAGTTCCAAGAAGTCTTCGACGGAAACCTAGGCAAGTACCGGGGCCCCAATATCGCTCAGCCTTGACCCCACCATTGCCCCTATCTGCCTCAAACCCCGGCGAGTGCCTTTGCCTCTCCCCAAAATCGATGAGCAATTAAATAAGCTCATCGAACAGGAGTCCTCGAACCAACGGACCATGCCCGATGGGAGACCCCTATAGTCACCCCGATAAAGCCAGATGGGTCGGTGAGAATCTGCGGGACTATAAGGCCACCCTGAACGCGCGCACAACAAAGCGCCTACCCCGCCCCAGTAGTGCAACACCTTCTACACTCACTGGGGGCAGGGTTTTCGCCAAACTCGACCTGGCCCAAGCCTATCAGCAACTGCCGGTCGACGAGGAAACCGCAGAAGCGCAGACCATAGTCACACACCGAGGGCATTCCGCTGCAAGAGGCTCCAATTCGGAGTCAGCGTAGCCCGGGGGTATTTCAAAGCCTAATGGAGAGGCTCCTCCGGGGCATAAAAGGGGTAGTACCCTATTTTGACGACGTGTTGGTAGCCGCGCCACCAGAAACAATTGAGGGTCGCCTAAGGGAAGTACTGCAAAGATTCCAAAGTGCAGACTAAAAGTTAAGAGGGAGAAATGCCAACTGCGCACGGCACGGGTCGAATTCCTGGGGTACCTACTAGATCAGCACGGAATCCACCCCACCGAGGGCAAAATAAAAGCCGCCAAAGAAGCCCCAAACCCACAAATAAAACTGAGTTACAAGCTGCTCCTGGGGTTGATCAATTTCTACAATGTTTTCCTGCCCCAAAAGGCGACCGTGGCGGAACCGCTGCATAGGCTGCTCGACAAGGCAGCCACCTGGACGTGGGGAGGCGAGAAGAGGACGCTTTCAACAAAACCAAGGACCTTCTCACATCGGACGCTGTCCTCATCCAGTACAGCGAGACACTCCCCATCACGGTAACGTGCGACGCATCACCCTTCGGGCGAGGGAGCCGTCCTCAGCCACACCTCGCTGACCGGAAAGAAGCACCCATCGCTTTTTCTCAAGGACCCTTTCAAAACCCGAAAGAAACTACAGCCAATTGGACAAAGAGGCTTTAGCAGTCGCGCAGCCGTAAAGAAATTCCACGAATACCTTTACGGCAGGACCTTCTCCATAATCACGGACCACAAACCGCTGCTGGGAATACTATGGCGGAGACTGGCCACCCCAATCATCCTCTCCCCAAGGATGACAAGGTGGTCCGAATTTCTCGCCGCCATAACTACCGCTAATCCACCGCCCGGTAAGTCAATTCCACACGCGGATGCCCTCAGCCGCACACCTTTGCCCACCCTGGACGCTGACCCAGCACCCACCACATCCACCCTGAGCATCGAGACCTTACCCAACCTACCCTGACCGCGCCAGACATTGCCCTAGCAACCAATAAAGACAAACGTCTGGCGAGGTCCTAAGATGGGTGGGAAAAGGGTGGCCGGAGAAGGACGTGGACAACGAGTTCAAAGCTTACCGGAACCGACAAACAGAACTATCAACGCAGAAAGGCTGTCTACTGTGGGGGGGATAGAGTCATAGTCCCAGAAAAATTGCAAAAGAAGTCCTGAGCATGCTGCACGAAGGGCACCCCGGCATCGTTAGGACAAAAGCCCTGGCCAGAAGTCATGCCTGGTGGCCAGGGATGGACAAGGAGATCGAAACCTGGGTGGCCTCCTGCAAGCAGTGCCAGGAATCAAGACCAAACCCCCCCGCCGCACCGATCCTGGAATGGGAAACCCTCGGGGGCCATGGTCCCGAATCCACGTAGATTTCAAGGGACCAACCAGAGGACACACCTTCCTGGTAATCCGAGACGCTACTCCAACTGGCTGGAGGTAAGCAACATGAAGACAACTACCACAGACGCCGTCATCAGAGAACTCAGCAAGCTCTTCACAACCCACGGCCTTCCCGATGTCATCGTGTCAGACAACGGGCCCCAGTTCACCGCGCTACCCTTCGAGAAATTCTTGGCAGAACGAGGGATCCGACACTCATTAACGGCACCGCTGCACCCGGCGGCGAACGGAAGGGCGGAGAAAATGGTCCAATTCACAAAAAAGACCATCCAAAAGTTCGAAACCGGGGACATACAAGACAAAATAAACCGGATGCTACTAATTCAGCACATAACCCCGAGCACTACAACGAACAAGAGCCCAGCGGAACTACTAATGGGGAGGAAACTGCGATCACCACTCGACCGCCTGCACCCCACATACAACCCAGAAAGACCCCTGACTCCACCAGCAAACGCAGAACATTCGCACCGGGATACAAGGTCTCACGCAAAAACCTTACCGGGACCCCTCTGGATACCGGCAACGATCACCAGCAACAGGCCCACACTGCATCGCCTTCAAACTACCGACGGACGAGCGTGGAAACGCCACATCGACCAATTGAGATCAAGAACCACCGCTGGAAATACAACCGACACGCAAACACCAGACACTGAAAGGAACCGCAAAACACCAACCAAGAGGGGAGGGAAGACCCCAAAGAACAAAAAGAACAAACCCACCCAAAAAGAAACCAGCAGTAGTCACCACCTGAAGAACCGGAGAGCGACCCACTCAAGCCTCACCTGGAAGGAGCAGCCGAGCCAGCTCAACCGCCCCGGAAGCCCGAGCGGGAGCAGCCAAGCCAGCTCAACCAGCCCGGAAAAGCCGAGCGGGAGCAGCGAAGCCAGCAGCTCGACCAACCCGGGAGACCAGGAGGGAGCCGCGGCGAGAGGCCTGACTCACCCTTCCAGGCGTTTCCATCAATGAGGCGGAGAGCGACAGGAGTCCCACCCAAACCGGTCGACAGCCAAGAAACAACTGACCAGCGCAAGTCAAGTCGGAAAATACGGAGCCCCGCCTACTTACGGGACTACGTCACATAAGACCAAACCAAGAGGGGAGGGGTGTTCTGTACAGATATTTGAATACTCGAAATCCTTCAGCCCAGATTGGCTAAAGCGCACGGCCACCGGATTGGCTGAGTGCGCGGCACTGATTGGTCGTTTGGAATCGACCGCGATTGGCTGAGCCGATCGCGGGTGATTCAAAACGACCCGATTGGCCGCAGCACTCAGCAGAAAGAGTTTTTAAGCCGCGCTTCTTCCCCATTTCCCCCACTTGTGTTTTACCCGAATAAAGAGCTGAACCAAGTCACCGACTCGCGTCCTTTGTGCGTATGAGATATACGACACTGATCCAACCGCCAATCAGCTGCTCATGCTAAATTAGGCTGTGCTGCAGCTGCCGAGGCTGTTTGCTGTTTGCTGCAAGGAGGCAAATTGCTGGGAGGCAAAGGCAGACTTTTTTTTGGTTTTCCTCCCCAAAAGCTACATGCATCTTATGGTCTGGAGGGTCTTATAGTGCAAAAAATACAGTAATTAAAGAGAGAAGCAACCTGGAATTAAGAAGAAACTTCTTAACAGTGAGGACAATTAACCAGTGAAACAGCTTGCCTTCAGAAATCATGGACGCTCTGTCAATGGAGGTTTTTAAGAAGGGACTGGACAGTCAGTTGACTAAAATGGTATAGGTAGGATCTCCTGCTGTATTCTGATTCTGATTCTTTTTTCTTTCATCTATATTTTCACTACTATTATTTTCCTTCGTATTTTATATTTTGATAAAGAAATAAAATTTGTATAAATAAATGGCAGAACTATGAGCTGGACTTGAAATTTGAAGGATGTTCAGGAAAACAGGATTGCATAAAATAATTTAAAAGATTTCTGTCAAGTTATTAATAGTAAGCATGTCACTTTGGTCTCCCAGATGAAAGATAAGATGTAAACATAATATAATTGTAGCAATAGTAACAACATGCTGTGCATGCAATTTTTTTATTTCTCTAATCTCTGTAATTCCCTCTTGACACTTACAAGGTCTCATAGAAAATTACATCTTGTTAATCAGTGTCTTTTTAACAAACAAAATTGTGATTACTGTGTACTTCTTTAGTGTGCTTAATTTGTTTTCTTTTTCCAATGTAAGTCATTTGTTGCTGGAGCCTAATTTTGACTATCAATACATTTTACTATTAGCCCATAGATGTCTGATTTGGACTTTCCTCAAAAAATTCTTACATGAGAAAATACTATATTCGCATAATACATAGAACATTTATTTGGTATAACAAAAATTAACTTCAAAAATGATTCCTGCTGATGCTGTGACATGCATTTGCTCTATCAGAAGCAAAATGTTAATTCTACCTATTAGTCATTTAAAAATAAATCGGAATTATTAATTTCTAGTTTCTTGAATTGTAAAATGTTAGAAAAAGGGTCAGTTTTTAAAAATAAAGTCTTAGAATATGGTGTTCTGCAATACTTGTTTACTTATAAATATGAAGTAAGAACTCTTTGTCTAAACATTGTTATCATCAAAAGCATATATTCATAAAGAAGAATATCTGATTTTCAGAAGATAGCTAAAGATATGCTTAAGGAAAAAGCTGCTGCCATACCTGATAGCTGTAACTAATGAGGATATTTGTGAAGCTTGCTTCAGGAATTCTGCAAGCTGGTTCAGCTGGCTAAATGTTTCAGACTTTTGCAACCCATTCCCTGTTGTTAATAGTAGACAGAGGTAATATTCCTCACAATACTGCATGCTAGCTATATAAATTATTTCCAAATGGATAGTTATGTGGATTTCTTGTAGTTGAAATAGAACATAGTTTTATAACATTTCAATTGAATTAAAAAAATATTATGGCCTGAACTTTCAGGGACATTGGCATGAGGTATGAAAGAGCTTAAAACAAGGAACATGTTTATGCAAAGATCTGGGGAGGGGAAAGGATCAATAAAAGATTAAAGTAGGAAGGGCATATAGTGACCACTTCATTATGGGGACTCATAAAGAAGAAAATCAGTGCATCACAGACTTTCTTGAATTGTTGAGTTGATTGTTGCATATAGCATGATAAGAACTCTTCTCCCTTGAAGATTGACAAATGTCTACTTTCCAAATATTTTGAATTACAGTTTTCATAATTCCTCATCATGATCATATCCACTTATCATTTATGTTTTGGCTGGATTGGCAGGTTAGTCCTAGACAGAATTCAATGTGAAGTATTTTCCAAAGAAGCTGGTGGAAGTTTCAGCTTCTCTGGTGGTTCCACAGCCAAGCCAGAGCCCTATGACAGTTGCAGCCATCAAAACAAATTGAAACTTGATCTCCCCCATGATGTAATAAAGTCTAGGCAAATAGATAGAACAGTAGAATTGTGTTATTTCATAACACATGAAATTCAGAGGTATTCAGCAGGTTCTAACCAGTTCTGGAAAACTGGTAGCAGAAATTTTGATTAGTTCAAAGAACCAGCAAATACCACTTCTGACTGGAGATTTTACAGTATCTTTCCCCTGCCACACCCACCAAGCCATGCCCACAGAACCAGTAGTAAAAAAAAAAAATTGAATCCCATCACTGGTGAAGTTGCTGTTCTTTTCAGAAGGTTTGGGCTCTCCTCATCACGAATAATTATGAATCAATATGGAAACACCGAATCTGCAAAAACTATGATTCTATCATTTTATAATGATGGGTTATGATTGTATTTAAGCAAGATGACTAAGATCTGGAAGCCCAAATGGATCAATTTACTTAGGTAGGAATGATTTTCTAAGCAGTCATGCTTCTTTCATGGATTCAGGGAAATATCTATATTATTTAACTCTAAACTTTGGAGAGTGCTAAATTTGTACACTTTAATGTCCTCTCTATTGCAATTCTTAAGGGCAGATACAAAAATATACTTTATGAGCTGAGGTTGCATCTTTGTAGAAAATGTCCTGTTATATTAGATTTTGTTAGGATTGCAAGAGTCTACTTTGTTCACTCCTTATTTAACAAATTAAAATGTGTAGCTATTATTATAAGATATGCCTGTTACATCTCAGTTTCTGTGAATGCAGCCAGAATTTGCTACAGTGTTTGTAAAACAAGACACACTTTCATTGTCTCTTTAAGAATTGTCCCTTTATTGATTTTGAATTTGGCAGTTTTTGGGGAGGTGGAGCTCCTTGGGACATAGAGGTCCTTGGCAAATGCTGCATACAGCCACTCAAAATCTAATTCATCAGAAATATAATTTCCTACTACCTAAAAGTCCCATTCTTCTCATGATAAATTAATCACTAATTAATTTATTATGAGAAGATGCTAACATAACAATTTTCAGGTTTGCTAATGTTTTACTAAATGGTGACGTCTGGTGACAATATCTGAGCTTGGATATATTAAATAGGCTTATATCTGGTTAGTTACCCAGAATTGTAGACTAGAATGAGAAGATGAAAAAGTATCTCAGGAATAATCCATTGAGGCTAACCCGAAGCAGATTCTTCCTATTTTTGCCAATTTACTTCTGTTTTCTGCCTAACTAAAAAGGTACATACTATATGTCTTGAAAGCAAGAAACAAATCTGAGCTAGCTTCCTTAACCCCCTAGCTTTTGCAAGACATCCTTTATTAAAATCATAAGATTAGAGAAAGGTCATTGTGGTTCACTAAGGGACACATCTACAATATATTTTACAATGACATAACCCATAGAACCTGTTTATTGCTGTGGTGCAGCAATTCTACTTCAAAGTAAATTCCATTCATTTCAGTAAAACTTTTGAGTAGATTTGTAGAAATACTCTGCCATTCTTATTGAACTACTTTTGCAACAAGTTATATATGCTTATTAAATATGCTACTACTGTAGATTAAAATATATTTAAAGAGATTAAACAAAACTGCAACAGTGGGAAATACTATTCGGTTATATGCAAAAATTATATTACCTTAAAAAATGGAAGTGCATCTTACACTGGAATTGTTTTGCAACAAACAAACCTAAGTGCACTATAACATATTAAAATATAGATATATAAAGTCAGATGCTTATTAGATCTTCATCTGTTTCATCAACACTAGTCTCATTTGGTATTATCTGTCTTTCCCAAAAATAAGACCAGGTCACCCCCCAAAAAATAAGCCCCAGTGCTTATTTTGGAGGTGTCTTATTTTTTTCCATGTACAGGAGGCCCACTTCTTCTGCTTGTGGCTGGGCAGGAGGCTGTGTCACCACTAGGAGGCAGGGAGTGGTGGAGCTGTCCCACGCCCCATACCGGCTTACATCAGGGCCCCTGCAACCAGGCCATTGATACCCCAACACTTGCCTGACCTCATGGCCAGCACACTGCTCAGCCTCTGTTGTGGCTGCAACCAAGCAGAAGTGGGCCAGCAGCCATGTGAGCTCCTGCTGCACATGGTTGCTGGTGCTGCCATTGCAAAGTAGATTTTGGCTGCAGGGGCCCTGAGGTAAGCCATGGCAGGGCATGTGGGGCAGCTCCACCCCCCACCTCGCCTCATGGCTGCAGTATCACAGACAGCATGGGTGGATGACCAACTGCATAGGTTCTTAAGTAGGGCTTATTTTTTAGGGGTAGGGCTAGGACTTATTTTCAGGATAGGTCTTATTTTCAGTGAAATGGTATATGGCTGTAAAAGAAGAAAAACTATTCATGGATATCATGAAATGCAGGAAAGACATGCAGGAAAGACTGTTACCTAAGGTATCACTGATTGTTGGATGCTGGTGATAGAGAAGGGCAACTATCTTCTGGTCGTTTTCTTTCTAGAAGCATTATCAATGGATTCTCCCTCTGATTTTCAGTCCAATCAATTCTATAGGCTAGGCAATTGACAAACAAAGAGTTATTGAAATGTCTGCCCAAAATAATTCTGCAGCACATAAACAGGTTAAATCTTTGAAGTGGTTGATCAATAGAAACCAACCTCCCAGGTAGAAAAATATTTAACAATTGTTATATGTCTCTATACTTCAAAACAGCCTTTTCTGGAGCTCGGTTCAAACAACTAGATTCCATGTAAGATAATAGGAGCTTTCATGGAGTTCCAATTCAAGAAACATTCTGTGGAGCTCCAACCATTGAAGACACTGGGCACTTTCTTTTTGGATTCTGCAGAAAGAGCTGCTTACTTATATTCTTATGAAAAACTAAAATATATTGAGGCACCCTGAAGAAAATCTTTTTTGAATGAACCTGTATGTCATTAGCATCATATTCTTTATTTCAAAGGCAAAGAGGGTGGAATATTTAGATCAGATTGGGGTTAACTTTAAGTGTGATGCCTTATTATGGACATGTCCTACTGTTTTTTTTGTACTAATGTATATTTGTATTTGATAGGGTCAAATAATTAAATCAATAAAGTTTCTCTAACATTAACAACATTGAAGTATCTGGCTCAGTTTATGACAGCAAATTGTCAACTGTGTCTGAGCTAAATAAGGAGAGTATTAAACAAACCTGGGTATGGGTACCACAAGGGACATTTTGGTCTATAGTTTAGACTGAAAATTAGGGGAGGGAGAAAGCCCACATTGAAGAACAAAGTGGTAAAGATTTTTACACTGTTGTCAAAAAAGCTACATGGGTGTGTTTGAGAAGTCACTAGGAATCAAATCAATTTGAGGAATGCTATACTTTCAAGGATTTGACTTACCATTGTACTAGAATGCCAGGTCAGATCCCATTTGTTCAGATCACTGTACTTATGCAGATACAATATACTAGTCAGCTTTGCAAGGCAGTGGAGGCACCTAATATAAATTTTAAAATGAAAAATTTGATAATGAGCTATCAGAACAAATCACACGTGCTATTGAAACAAGTGTCCGGTTCAGTTTGAAAACACTTATTACATAAGTATCCAATGTAAAAATCCCATCTTCAAATTCTGTCATATTTTTGCTTCTCTGCAAAAAGAGCCATCAATTCAGGCTGCACTGGAGTAGATGCAGTGAATAAAGGAGTGGAAATTTAAGCTATATCATATGCATACCATGCATTTCACTCATAGATAACTCATTTATTTGTGACTCTAAGCTTTCTGGAAATTCATGTGATTTGATTTGTTTCCCTTTTTCCTTTGTGCATTTCTTCCAAAAGAAACTAATACATTTTTTCTTATTTCAACAAAGGTAAATTCCATAGACCCACAAATGAAGGAGTACATTTCTGTTTCAGAGGAATATGTGAGTTGACATATTCTAGGCAGGATGGACAACCTATGGCTAACAAATGGGTTCTAATGGAGTATAATTTCCCCTCTAACATCCCATATACACATCTAGCACTCTTGATAATACCTCAGTTGTCTACCTATAACTGACAAGAGTTACTACCTATTTCAGCTGCTATTATATTCAGCCCCCTGAAGAAGACATTGGACATTGTACTGTCTTATTTATTGCTCAGTAATAGCCTCCAAGCCCTATGCACACATGCATGTCTTCAAAGGGAAATGCTCCAATTTTCACTGCCAAAACTAATATTTCTTTGATTGGTTTGCTCAGATTTGAATTTTCCAAGAGGCATCTGGTTGACTACTGTAAAATTCCTGCAAATCCTAATCTTAACAGTGCCATTGTAAAAGATAAGAATTTGAAAGTTAACAAAAATATTAACTTCATTGAAATATTACCATGTACTGATGTCAAATATATATTTGTAGATTATGTATGAAGGATATTTTTGGTATTAATAACTATAATATTACGAGTTTAAATATATTTAGAAACTCATAAGAACATTTTTGCCTACAGGTTTTTGAACAAAATTGGATTCCTTTTTTCTAGTTAAATGATGATGTTAATGTGGATGATATCTGTGGTCACCATGGTCTGAAATCTTGTTTATAATAGACAAAATCATATTGAGGAGATTAAAAACATATTTGTACTATATTCATAAATATTTAAGCTAGACAATTTTCTTCATTTCTAACAAATAAAAAGTAACTGGAAAGAGTAAAGTGCAATGACAGACTCAGTGAAATCTTAAAGATAACTCTATTTCTATATGTGAAAAGCTAAACTACATTTAGCTGGAAAGCTAAATATGCTGAAGGGCAATGGAGGGAAGGGAAATGTAAATTATATCTTTTAAATCAAGCAGAGATTTTCATTTTTTAGCTAGTTAGGTGATACTATTTACTACATTGATTTCTGCCTTGAAAATACATGGTGTGCTGGCACAGGAATGAATACATCAATACTTCAAAGATCCTGGAAAAGATAATGAAGCAATAGATTACAAACACCTAGAACCAACAAAGTTCTAACCAAAAAGCAATGTGAATTTGTCAAAAACAGATCATGCCAAACTAATCTTATTTCATTCTTTGACAAAGTGACTAAATTAGTGGATCAGCAAAATGGTGTGGACAGAGTATACATAGATTTCAAAAAAGTACTTGATAAAATAGACCACAACCTACTTCTTGGTAAGTTAGAAAAATGTGGGATAGACAGCATCACCACCAGATGGATTTGTAACTGGTTGACAAACCGTACTCAACATGTAGTCCTTAATGGAACCACATAGACATGGATGGAAAATAAGCAGTGGGGTATCCCAATATACTGTTTTGGGTCCAATGCTCTTCAATATCGTGATAAACAATTTAGATGGGGGAATAGAAGGAGAACTCATCAAATCTTATCTGCCAACACCATAGAAGATTGGCTCAAGATCCAGATGGATCTCAACAGACTTGAAAACTTCATCCTATCTAACAAAATGAAGTTAAATGAGGAAATAAGTAAGGTTTTAAACCTAGGCAAGAAAAACAAAATTTTTACAGGTACAGATGAGAAAAAACTTGGTTCAATAGTAATAACTGTGAGAGGAATCTTAGAGTCTTAGTGGACATCTGTTATATTTTATAAGAAAATGATGTTATTAAAAGTATTAATATTTGCGAGGGGAAAATCATTTCTTTATATATTTCTTTTCCATTACTGAATGTTAGATCGGGTAGATCGGTCCCATAGAGACGCGAGACCAAACCAAAGTGAACAGTCAGCTCTTTATTGAATATACAGTTCTGTACAAGACCTGGGATTCGCGGCGGCTCTTCATATAGAGCTAGCGCGCGGCCTGGCGGCCAATGACATCGCTTTGAATCTCCCACGATCGGCTCAGCCAATCGCGGTAGATTCTTAGCGCGCCAATCACGGTCGCTTAGTCGGCCAATCAGGTTGTGGTCCGTGCGGACCAATCAGAATTTAGGATTTGGAGAATGTTAATATAGAACATTGAATTCTTATTGTTTTGTTTCTTTTTCTTTTTTACACCTATTTTTATTCTTTTACTGTTTTAATTTGTATTGTTGTTATAGTCATTGTAATAGATGTAAAGAATGATGAGGTCCAGCTTTGTTTCCAGTTCTGTGGGCAAGGCTTGACTCATAAATATTACTCTGTTTGAGTGCCACCTTATTCAGAATAAAATATAGAAGGTGCCTCAAATCAGGAGGACTGAAAACTCCAAGCAAGCAGGGGTGGGATTCTACCAGTTTGCACCTATTCGCTAGAACTGGTTGTTAACATCTAAGCAGTTCAGAGAACCGGTTGTTAGAAGAAATTACTGGCCTAATCCTGTAAGGAAGGCAGGAAGGAAACATTCTGGTGTTGCTTACAGAAACTGCCTCTCCATTAACTCTTATTACATTCTTGGCAGGACTAAACTTCCGGTCTCTGGAACATCTCTGGAGTTTTTTTTCCTCCTTTGCTGGTACTTTGCTTGTGTGAGGTGACCATTCAAAGTTACAATGGCATTGAAAAAAGTGACTTATGACCGTTTTCCACACTTACGTCTGTTGCAGCATCCCCACAATCATGAGAGGCCAGGTGAAGAGATGAGTGCCTCAATGTGAGTGGTGTTGAGTTGGCCACGCCCAGCCAGTCACATGACCACCAAGCCATGCCCACCAACTAAGCCACACCCACAGAATCGGTAGTTAAAAAAATTGAATCTCACCCCTGCAAACAAGCATTTGTTGGCTCTACCAAAGCCCCCTCATCCTCCATGGAACAGGTTATTGATACCATCACCAATACACCCTGATGTATAAATACACAAGTGTGTATCACTCCAAACAATCTCACCTAGTGGTTTTCATGTAAATGTAAATAGGGGAAAGACAACCTCAGCCCACAAAATGGCAGCAGTGGACTGGATCCCTACACCCCTGTATATGTACTTGGAACTATGCTTTTAGTTTTCAATATTGCCTGAGGACTTTCTTCCAGGCTGAGATAATCTTTAGTTACCTGAATTATTTATGATTTGCTTATATACCATTTTGGGGGGGGATATATAAAGCCTACTTTAATTAAAAATAAAGTAGAAGGACTTAAAACCTTTTGGGAAACATTTCACAGTCCTATTTTTTGAGCAAGACTCTGTGTTTTTTATATTGTTTTAACAGCTATTACCATAAGAAGTCTGACTACCAGTTCTTGCTTATACCTAAATCCTTCTAATGTTTGTTTTTGCCAATTCCCTTTCAAAGAATCATACAAGATAAAGTAAGAAGAAAACATAAGATGTTAATATCAGTTTCTAAAAAATGCAGTGTCAAGGTTCTTTCACTTGCAACTTGACAAAGAAGCTGGGGGGATGGGTATGATTAGAATGTATGGGGAGCTGGGAGGGAGAAAAGAAATTTACACAAGCCATTTGTTGCCTGATAAAATCTCGCAATTGCAAGATCAGATACTGAAGGCTTTTGAAAGGTGCAGACTGTTTTCCCAAAATAAAATGCTTAACCTGAGTTGGTGGACAGTGGGGAAGGAAAAAGGCTTCACTACGCTTTGCACCCAAACCTTAGAACTGGCTTTGTTTCTTCTGTACCTATATGGATCTGTCAGTAAAGTGATACTCTTGGTAAAATGTCCCAGGAGTTTCTTTTGCTGTACATGCCAATGGGACATTAACATACAGTGAGAACAACTCAACTATCATTAAATATCTTACTTTGCTTTCTACAGATCTCAACTTTATTAGGTGCAAATGGAGCTGGAAAGAGAGCAGATATCTATCTTAATTATTTAACACTATTGTGTAAAACAATTTATTTTAGAATGACCCTTGTGTTATAAAATTCTATCTTTTAAAAATTATATTAATATGCCATCCTTTCCCCAAATCATTTTGGGTCTCAAAGCCTGAGTTGTAAGAATTTTGTCCCCATTTTTTAAAATCATAACCATGTCACTTATTGTTTTGAAGTGATTTGAAGTAGAACTGCAACTTGGGAATACAATTTCATAGAAATTACTGTAAATAATTGGGACCAGAGACTAAACAAATAAACAATATTTATAAATATCTATTAGATTACAAATTATATGAAGAACAAGTAAAGGAAACAATGGTGACCTGGATTAGGGATTTTGGATACGCTATCAATTTAGACTAATGGCAGCAAATTTGAGAGCAGAACAAAAAGATCATGCTAGTGATATCATACAAAGAAAACCTGTACAAGATGTTTTACAAGCAGCACCTCCTGTCAGCCAGACTAACTAGAATGTATGGCAATCAATCTCCTAACTGCTAGAAATGCACTAAAGAACGGGGCACTTACTATCACACATGATGATCCTGTAAGAAAGCGCAGGTTTTTTGCTGTAGAATCTGGTCATCGTTAGAAGAAATAACAGGGCTTAAAATTCAGTATACACCAGAGACCATTTATTAGGAATATTGGAGAAAAATGTAAACAAACCTGACACCTACTTAATTATACATGTAATTACTGCAGCCAAGAATAACATATGCCCGAAATTGGAAAGCAAGAGAGATTCCAAGTGAGGATGCCTTGATTGGGAAAATATTACATTGTGCCGGAATGGATAGGATAACACTAGAATTGAAAGAGGAAGATGAATTAGAATATTATAAAATATGGAACAAATTTTGTAAATGGAGGGACATGAATGGGTGTTCATACAACTTAAGTAGAAAAGGAACAAAAGAAAAATGGAAAATATGGTGTGTGTGTGAATATATCTATATGTATGTATGTATGTGTGTGTGTGTGTGTATGTATGTATGTATGTATATGTATATGTATGTGTGTGTGTATATATATATATATATATATATATATATATATATATATATATATATATATATATATATATATATATATATATGGATCTTTGGTTATTCGGGTTTTTACCTGCGTAAGATTGGCAGTATCTAGGCAACGTTTCGATGAAGTCTCATTCATCATCTTCAGGCTTGTGTCTTCAGCTCTGTGCTTCTCAGAGTGATGTGAGCTTGCAGCTGCTTCTTCCTTTTAACTGCTCGTGGGGGTGACTTGATTGGGTGGGGGCTTGGCTGTGTTCTGATTGGGTGCGGGTGTGTTCTCATTGGTAGGGGCTGTGTTCTGATTGGTTGGGGGGTTGGCCGTGTTCTGATTGGCTGGAGGCATGTTCTGTTCAGGTAGGGGCTTGGATGTGCTCAGGTTAGTCTTAGTTGCTGGGGGATTTGAGCTGGTGAGCTGTGATCCTGCTGTTTGGCTTCGAGTTCGTGGTCGTGCTGCATCTTCATGGTAGGTGTCAGTTTGCTTCATGTATGGCTCGGAGGGGTTTGAAGTGGGTAGTGATGCAGCTGCAGTGTGGCTTCTGGTCCGTGGTCATGTCTCATCTTCTGTGTGGGTGTGAGTCTGCTTTCTGCGTGGATGGTGGTGGCATCTTGTGTGGCCCTCATGGGTCTGGTGTCATTCTTCATGTTAGGTACTCGTCTGTTCATGAGGGTGGGTTTCCAAATGGCTGGTAGGCGGGAGGTGTCATCTCGTTTATTCATGCTGTGTGGGCGTTTTTCTATCTCTATGGCTTCTCTGATTATTCTGCTGTTGAAGTGTTCAGTTTTGGCGATAGTTCTGGTATTTTTAAAGTCAATCTCATGTCCTCTGGCTTTGAGGTGTTGGACCAGGGAAGAGGTCAGTTCTTCTTTTTTGGTTGAGTTCTTATGTTCTTCAATGTGTGCACTTATTCTTCTGTTAGTTTGTCCAATGTATGTGGTGGGGCAGGCAGTGCAAGGGATTTTGTATACTCCTTGGTTTTCTAATTCGATTTTGTCTTTGGGGTTTCTTAGGATGGTGGATATTTTTCTGTTTGTGCAGAATGCTGTTTTAATGTTGTGTTTTTGGAGGATCTTGCTGATTTTGTCTGTAGTGCCTTTTATATATGGGAGGAGGGCTTTGCCGTTCTCTTGTTCTCTGTCTTGGATTTTGGTTGGGGTTTCTTTTTGGATTAGGTGGGTAATCTTCTTTCTTTCGAATCCATTGGCTGTTAATACGACCACGAACTCGAAGCCAAACAGCAGGATCACAGCTCACCAGCTCAAATCCCCCAGCAACTAAGACTAACCTGAGCACAACCAAGCCCCCACCTGAACAGAACACGCCTCCAGCCAATCAGAACACAGACAACCCCCAACCAATCAGAACACAGCCAAACCCCCACCAATGAGAACACACCCCCACCCAATCAGAACACAGCCAAGCCCCCACCCGATCAAGTCACACCTCCACGAGCAGTTAAAAGGAAGAAGCAGCTGCAAGCTCACATTACTCTGAGAAGCACAGAGCTGAAGACACAAGCCTGAAGATGATGAATGAGACTTCATCGAAACATTGCCTAGATACTGCCAATCTTACGCGGGAGAAAACCCGAATAACCCAATATCCACATACAAATACCTGCGAGAACCTCAGAAAAACACACACACACACACACACACACACACACACACACACACACACACACACATATATATATATATATATATATATATATATATATATATATATATATATATATATATATATGCACATTTCTTTTTCTTTTTAATTGTAAAGGGATTAGATAGAAATGTATGTCAAATAAGAGACGCCACATTCACTGTTATATTTAATAAAAATTAAAAAGAATTTAAAAAAAGAAATTACTGTAAGTCCTAAACAATTTCATGGAATGTTTCTGGGTACATATATAATCTATCTAATCACACCATATTCAACAAGTAGTTCTTAATGGTACTCTATTTACATGGAAGGAAGGAAGCAATGGGGTACCACAAGTTTCCATCTTAAGTCTAACACTCTTCAATATTTTCATAAATGACTTAGATGAAGGAATAGAAATGGAATTCATCTTCATTTGAGTTTGCAAATGACACTAAACTGGCAGGAATAGCAACACCCCGGAAGACAAGCTCGGGATCCAAAAAGATCTTGACAGACTTGAACAATGGACCCTATCCAACAACGTGAAATTTAATATGAAGAAAAATAAGGTATTACACTTAGGTAGGAAAAACCAAAGGTATAAGTACAAATTAGGTAAAACCCGTCCCCAAAGCATTAACTAGGAAAGGGACCTTGGAGTCATAGAGGACAATCATTTAAATTTGAGCTAGTGGTGTGAGGCAGCAACCCCCCAAAAGTTAATACAATCCTTGATTGTGTAAACAGAGGCATAGAATTAAAATCATGTGAAGTTTTAGTGCCACTTTATAAAACCTTAGTAAGACCACAGCTAGAATACTTCATCCATTTTGGTCACCACATTATCAAAAAAGGTGTTAAGACTTGACAAAGAGTGCAGATAAGAGCAACTAAGATGATTAACAGCCTGGAGACTAAAACATATGAAGAATGGTTGCAGGATTTGGGTATGGCTTGTCTAGAGAAAAGAAGGAACTGGGGTGACATGGTAGCAGTATTCCAGTATTTGAGAGGTTGCCACAAAAAAGAAGGAGTCAAAACACCAGAGGGCAGGCAAGAAGCAATGGATGGAAACTAATCAAGGAGAGAAGAAATCTGGAATTAAGGAGAAACTTCCTAACACTGAGCATAATTAACCAGTGAGACAGCTTGCCTTCAGGAGTTGTAGGTGCTTCATCACTGGAGGTTTTTAAGAAAAGATTGGATAGACACCTGACTGAAAGGGCTATGAAGGCAAACCTATGGCACAGATGCTAGAGGTGCCATGCAGAGCCCTTTCTGTGCACGCAAGCCGTCGCCCCAGCTCAGCTCTGCCATGCATGTGCATGCATGCGCTTCCTGGTGGCCAGCTAGTCTTTGGGTCTCTGTTGCGGAAGCACAGGGGGTGGGGTGCATGCATGGGGGCAGGGCATAAGTGTGGGGGACATGTACATATGGCATATTAGGGATTTGGTGCGGAAAAGGTTAGCCTTCATTGGTATAAGATCTCCTGCTTGAGCATGGGGGTTGGATTAGAAGACGTCCTTCTTTTTATATTGTTGTATTGCTGAAGTATTAAACAATTCTTACATTTTTCATCCTTGAATCTGCTTCCTTTAGAGTTATTTGATTAATTTAACAATACTTCTGTTCTGGGACTACAGTTGGACTGGAAAACTGGGCTCTTCTTGACACGTTAAGGTGTACTAGATGTACTAATCCATGTTCATATAATTTAAAAAAGGAAACCCATTAAGGAAAGAAAGCAGAGAGATCACCAATGAGATAATGTTTTAAATGAGTTTTTATGTCTTATTTTATGCTCTAAACCTGGTAATAAAACATTTACAGGAGTAAAAATAACCATAACTATAGAGAATGAAAAATGCCAACATGTCTTGAGTTATTGAGTGAAAGATTCTGTTAGATCTGGGAGGACGGTTCAAGAACGGAGGCAAGACTCAATAACAACAACAGCTCTTTATTAGTGACTTCAGATCTGAGTGAAATATCCCAGCCGCAGCAGCCCCTTATATAGGGCTGGCTGCGGCTAGGCAGCCAATGAAAGCGATTTGAGTTTGCCGCTCTTGGCAGGGCCAATCGCGGCAGCCCATTTACTAGCCAATCGCATCAGTCTGTGGCGACCAATCACGATCTGCTATTCGCGGGCCAATCAGAGTTGCAGGCTTTCAAGCCTGCTAGTCCGGAACACCCCTCCCCTCTCGGTTCCGTTTAAGGGGTGGAGTAATATAGTCTCGCAGGTAGGCAGGTCTTTGCACCTGTCTACTTGACTTACGCAATTCCAATTGTCCATGTTCAAGTTTGGGTTCAGTTGGACTGTTTGCTGGATCTAGCAGGAACGGTGAACTGGTGCCATGGTTAGGGCTCTCTTCTGATGCCCCCGGGGTGATAGAGTCCTCAGCTTCATTGCTACTGCTACGGCTCCCCGGGCTCGCTGAACCTGCTTGGCTGCTGCTTCTTGGTGAAGTGTTCGTCTGCCCAGGTTCAACTACAGCTGGTGAGTATTGCAAGTTATGGTGTGGTGATCTTGGTGTTAGTTCAGAATAAACAGGTGTTGGTTCTATTTCCGGGCTCACGGCTTCCCCTCCCCCCCTGGTGTCAAGGTTGGGGTCAGGGATGGAAGTTGTGGTCAGTCTGGAGCATAGCTGGTCAATATGGCGTTTCCACGCTCTGCCATCAGTGGTGAGTAGACGGTAGGAGCGGGGACCTGTAACTTGAGTTACTTGAGCAGGAATCCAGAGGGGATCCCCAGAAATTTTTTTTGCAAATACAAGGTCTCCTACCTTAAAGGCGCGGTGCTTGCTGCTAGAACCCATGGGCTTTTCCGGGGTGTAGGCAGGGTGCAAGCGGTCTAGAGGTGATCTGAGTTTCCTGGCCATCAGGAGTTCAGCTGGGCTCTTGTTAGTCGTACTGTTAGGTGTGATGTGTTGAAGAAGCAGCATTCTAGTGACTTTATCGTGGATATTACCTTGTTCCATTTTCTGTAGGGTTTTCTTTGTGAACTGAACCATTCGTTCAGCCCTACCATTTGCCGCTGGATGAGCCAGCGATGTGAGTGCGTGTCGGATGCCCCTTTCAGCTAGATATTGTTCAAAGGCTAAGGCAGTAAATTGGGGCCCATTGTCAGAAACCAGGACATCAGGTAGGCTGTGTGTGGCAAAGAGTCTGTTCAATTTCTTGATGACTGCCTCAGTAGTGGTTGCTTTCATTTTATTGACCTCAAGCTAGTTAGAATATGCATCTACAGTAATTAGGAAGGTGTGTCCTCTAGTAGGTCCCACAAAGTCAATATGAATGCGAGACCAGGGACCTCTGGGTGTTTCCCATTCTGCTGATGGAGCTTTTGGTGGGGCTGAGTGGTTTTCCTGGCATCTGTTACAAGAGGCGACCCAGGTTTCAATTTGTTTGTCCATACATGGCCACCAGGCGTAACTTCTTGCCAGCGCTTTCATACGCACGATGCCCGGGTGTCCATCGTGTAGCATTTGCAGGACTTTTTTTTGTAGTTTAGTTGGTATAACAACTCGGTCTCCCCATAAAATGCACCCTCTTTGTGAGAAAAGCTCTGTCTGTCTGTTTTTGAATGGCTTAAAGGTTTCCTTAGGCTCGTATTCTGGCCATCCCCTCTCCACCCAGACAAGAACTTGTGCCAGACAAGAGTCTCTTTTGGTTTCAAAGGCAATGTCCTGGGCCATTAGTGGAGGTGAGGGAATTGTCTCGATTTGTAGTATTGGGAGCGTGGGAGCTGGGTCTTCCTGTGGCTCGGGTAGTGGCGAGCGGATCAAGGCATCTGCGTGAAGAATAGATTTCCCCAGGCGATACTTTAATTGATAGCCGTAGGCAGCTAGAAATTCCGACCATCGTGTCATTCTGGGGGAGAGAATGAGTGGGGTAGGTTTGTCACCCGCCAGAATGCCAAGTAATGACTTATGATCCGTGATAATAGAAAATGGTCTCCCATAAACATATTCATGAAACCTTTTAATTGCAGAAACAATAGCAAGGGCTTCCTTATCTAAGTGGCTATAGTTTCTTTCGGTTTTTGACAGAGTTCTTGAAAAAAATGCAGTTGGTGCCTCTGAGCCGTTTGGTAGGATGTGGCTCAGGATGGCCCCCACCCCAAATGGTGAGGCATCACAAGTAACAGTCAAGGGGAGTGTCTCGTTATATTGAATTAGCACTGCATCAGAGGTAAGGAGGTCTTTTACTTGCTGGAAGGCATGTTCCTCCTGACGTCCCCAAATCCAGGAGGCCCCTTTATCGAGTAGTCTATGAAGGGGCTCTGCAACAGTCGCCTTCTGGGGTAGGAAAATGTTATAAAAGTTAATAAGTCCCAGGAAGGCTTGGAGGTCAGTTTTGTTTTTAGGTCTTGGGGCATTTTTGATAGCTGACAATTTCTTTTCTGTAGGGTGGATTCCTTGTTTGTCAAGAAGGTAGCCAAGAAACTCCACCCTTTCTGTGCATAGCTGACACTTTTCCTTCTTAACCTTGAGGCCAGCATCTTTGAACCTTTGTAGGACTGTTCTGAGGCGTTTCTCTAATTGACTTTTTGTTGGGGCTGCTATCAGTACATCATCAAAATAGGGCACGACCCCTTTTATACCTTGTAATAGTCTTTCCATCAGGCTTTGAAAGATGCCTGGGGCTACTCTTACTCCAAACTGGAGCCTGTTGCATTTGAATGCACCACAATGTGTGACTATAGTTTGGGCTTCTGCAGTCTCGGAATCAACTGGCAGCTGTTGATATGCTTGGGCCAGATCTAATTTTGCGAATATTCTGCCCCCCCCCCAAGTGAATGCAGGAGATGCTGAACGACTGGTACTGGATAGGCACTCTGCTGTAGCGTGTGATTGAGGATGGCCTTGTAGTCACCACAGATTCTCAAGGACCCGTCAGGCTTTATGGGGGTGACAATTGGTGTCTCCCATCGGGCGTGGTCAATGGGTTCTAACACGCTTTGTGCAATTAATTTGTCCAGTTGCTCATCAATTTTGGGTTTGAGAGCAAAGGGAACTCGGCATGGCTTTAGGTGAATGGGCGCAATGTCGGGGCAAAGATTAAACGAAATAGGGGACCCCTTGTACTTGCCTAAGCTTTCACTGAACACTTCTCGGAAGTCGTGGATGAGGGCTGCCTCCCATGGATGGATGCCTGCCATTCCGATTCCTAATGGCGCGAACCACTGAAGGCCCAATAGACTTGGCCGGTCTCTGTCAACGATGGTGAGCGGTAGAATTGCATTATGTCCCTTGAAAGAGACCTGGAAATGGCGGGTACCTGCGACTGGAATCCGGTTGCCTTGATAATCTTTCAGTATGAGTCTCTGACTGCTGAGGTCTTGGTGTCGGATGTTGGGAATCAGTTGCTTGAGTGTTTTCCAGGATACCATGGATAGTGATGACCCAGAGTCGACTTCCATGATGCAAGGTTTATTTTCAATGGTGACCTTTACACGGATTTTTTTAGTGTCAAGTGATGAAGCATGGCCGATGGTGATGGCTTGATGAGCCTCTTCTCATCTGGGTGTGCCGTTAAACCTCCGGGGTCTGCTGTACTGGTTCCACTGGTTGCTAGGACGGTCCCTCTGTGTGGCGGAGTTGCCATCATTCCTTTTTGGGCTGCTCCCTCTCCGTCTGGGGCTGGAATTTCTTTTGTTTCTGCATACTTTCGCAATATGCCCTCATTTTTCGCAAAAATGACACATGGCGTCTAAGAATCTGCATTCGGATCGAGGATGGTTTCCCCCGCATCCGGCGCATTGGTAGTTGGGTTTACGACCCCGCTGGTCCCGTTGCTCACGTTCCGACCAGAGCCTGTGGACTTCTTCTTCCTCGCTGTCTGAGGATGACTCGACATCTTCATGATGGGTGGTCAATATGTACTTGTCTGAAGGTTTCCCAGCATCATTGGTGGGTTGGCGGTTGGTTCCGCTGGTTTGGCGCATTCGTGCTGCTGATTTACAAGTGGCTTCAGCTGCGGTGGCATCTGCTATGGCATCTGCAAGTGAGATGTCTCCCTTGGCCATGATCTTGCTCTGGACAGTTGGGTCTCTAAGGCCAAGGACGATTCGGTCTCTCATGGCTTCTTCGAGATTGGCGAAGCCACATAAACCGCCTAGGTTCCTCAGGTCTGCCACGAAATCCCCAACGCTCTCACCTTCACGCTGGTCCCTCTGATAGAACTCGTGTCTGCAAATGAGAGTTGGTACAGCTGGGGCATAATGGTTGCGCAGGATGGGAGCAAGGGTGTCCCAATACATAGTTTTAACTTCAGCTGGTTTCGCTAAGGCTTTTGCCATCTTAAAAACGGCTGGTCCACAATGGGTTAGAAAAATGGCTTGTTTCTTGCTGGGTGTGGCATCTTTGAGGTTGTTGGACTCTAGGAACATTTGAAATCTGTCCATATATGAGTCCCAGTCCTTGCTAGCTGGATCGAATGGGGCGGGTGGTATAGCGCTGCTGGCCATGTTGCCGTCGTTGCGGTCTGTCAGCCACGTGCTCCTTCAGCTAGCTCACTTCCTGTAGACTTCGTTGCCTCCGCATCCCATCCTCGTTGCCAGTGTTAGTTCTGGGAGGACGGTTCAAGAACGGAGGCAAGACTCAGATAACATCAACAGCTCTTTATTAGTGACTTCAGATCTGAGTGAAATATCCCAGCCGCAGCAGCCCCTTATATAGGGCTGGCTGCGGCTAGGCAGCCAATGAAAGCAATTTGAGTTTGCCGCTCTTGGCAGGGCCAATCACGGCAGCCCATTTACTAGCCAATCGCATCAGTCTGTGGCGACCAATCACGATCTGCTATTCGCGGGCCAATCAGAGTTGCAGGCTTTCGAGCCTGCTAGTCTGGAACAGATTCCATGACTGAAGACCTAAAAACTGTCCAGAATTCAAGACAGTTGTAAAAACCAGATTATTCAACTTCTCAATGAGATATGCTGGTAAACACTAGAGCTTATATTTGCAGCATGTGAAGAGGGGGAGAGGAAAGGCAAATGTTTACATGCTGGAGGCATCTCCCATATTGATAAAGAGCTGTCAGTGACTTACGAGGCTGTGAGGCGGCCACTGGCATTTCATCTCATGGCCTGCATTTTCCAAGTGCCTTCTTTCTTCTTCTCAACTACTGCAATTTCTCTTTATTTGTTTGTTTTTCTTAAGTTTTTAAAGTTTTTTTTAAAACTAGAAATTGTGACTGTGCAAACACATTTTAGACCAAATTCTTCATTTTATTCAATTCATTTTCTTTCTTCCAGTAAATGACTATAATGTACAAGGAAAATTACAAGGAAAGGGGGTGTGTGAAATTCTCTGAGAAGCTGTGAAATAGATCCTGTTTATCACTATAAATTCTTTCCTAAGAAAGGGGGAAGGATTATGATGGAAATTACTTAAAAAACAAGTTTTAATAATTTAGTAATTAATTAAATTACTAGTAATTTCCAAAGTTATTTTCTTTATTTGTCTGCTCTCCAAAGATTGCTGAAAGAGGTATCATTTTACAAGAGTGTTTAAAAAAATTGGAACCAAAGGTAATTTTCAATTTCAATTTCTCCATACTTTTAAACATAGATATATGTACATATACATATATGTTTACAAAATTTATACAATGTGCAAATACAGGGGTGTCAAACTCAATTTCATTGAGGGCGCATCAGCATTATGGTTGCTCTCAAAAGGCCAGTTGAGTGTACAAGTCCTCCTTGACTTACCATCACAATTGAGTCTAAAATTTCTGTTGTTAAGTGAGACATTTGTTCAGTAAATTTTTCCCCATTTTATGACCTTTCTTGCCATGGTTGTTAAGCGATTAGCTGAAGTTGTTAAATTAGTAACCCAGGTGTTAAGTGAATCTGGCTTCCCCATTGACTTTGCTTGTAAGAAGTTCCCAAAAAGATGATCACATGACCTTAGGGTCCAGCAACAATCATAAGTATGAACCAGTTGTGAAATATCTGAATTTGGATCACATGATCATGGGGATGCTGCAAAGGTCATCAGTGTGAAAAATGGTCAGAAATCATTTTTGTAAATTTGAACAGTCACTAAATGAACTGTTGTAAGTTGAGGACTATTTGTATACAGTACTGGGTCTAAATTCCAAAATTAAGGTTCAAGAACATCCTAGATTAAAATAATTCATCCAGATTTTTGCATAATCCAAAGAGCATATTTGGGAGGGTGAAGTTTAATGAATCCACCCATTTTCTTTCTGAGAAAGAGCCAAGTTGCATTAGGAATTTGTCCTAATGTTGTCCTTTTCATTTGTGGCAGCCTTATGGGAAGCCAAATATGCATTCCTGGATGGTATGATGCACACTCTGACAATTCCTGCATAGATCTTAATTTTAAAAAATTAATGTTAACCAAAAGGGGAAAAAACTTCAAGCATTTCAGCTTTCCATACAAAGCCTAGGAGTAACTCAATACAACACTACTCAATCTCTTTTGATTGGGCTCCCAGATCTCTTGTGGCCTCCTCTGCAAAATGGGGACTACAGTAACCTCAACTCTGCAACCCAGGAGTCAAGTCAAAGGACCAAGGCCCCAAATACACCTGGTCAGATATACTTCTTCATAAACCCCAGTCAACAAAGAAGTGAAACAAGGGCTGGAATTCAAGAGGCAGATAGCCTGCCCCCCTCCCACTCAGTGTGGTAGCCCGTAGTCAGCATAGAAAGCACCACTGAGGAAGCGCCTGGAAGCTGGCAGGAAGGCAGGAGGCAATAGTGGCCTCTGCGGCTCCCCACATCAAACTCTGAAAGCCTCCTGCCTCCCATTCTCTCAACTGATCCTGCCATGACGCCTCCATTGTGGGTGCAACAGCAGTGGCTCCCAGCGAGTGTTGCATCTGGCTGGCACCTTTTTCTCTTCCTCCTGCCTTCCCCCTCCCCCTTTCCCATAGAAACTGCTGGGGCTGCCCAGCCCTCAAACTCCTGGGGTACTGGCCCCCTTCCCCTCTGGGCTGGAAGAAAATGGAGAAGTGGTGGGCCCCTGTTGGATGAGGCTGCTGCTGCTGCTGTTACTGCTGCTGCCGCTACAGGGCCCTGAGTGCACAAGTGTGGAGCAGGTTGGGGGGGGAAGGGATGAGTGTGGCTTATTGGATGGGCCTGGGGTTTTCGCGGGTATTTGTATGTGGATCTTTGGTTATTCGGGTTTTCTCCCACGTAAAATTGGGAGTATCTTGGCAATGTTTTGATGAAGTCTCATTCATCATCTTCAGGCATATATATATATATATTTCTTAAGTTTTCGTGGGTACTTACATGTATGGCATTCAGCTTTGTTTGGGTATTTTCCCACGTCATTGTAGTTATGCTTTTAAAGTTGTAGCGACGTTTCAGCAGAATCTCATCTGCCATCATCAGGCTTCTGTGAATGACGTGGGAAAATACAATGACATGGGAAAATACCCAAACAAAGCTGAATGCCATATATATATATATATATATATTGCCATATTTTAAATTTATTTATTTCTGGACATTTTTACTACAGTTCTTCTTTAGATATTTGCTTTGTTTTGTAAGAAATTTCTCTCTTGCTACCCCGCACCCTGTGACAATACTTTTTTGTTGTCTACCTGTTAAATTACTACCCATTTCCTGATGTCTTTGTAATGCTCAAACTGTCAATTCTGTAGGATTCCTTTCTTTCATTTTCTTTTTTTTCTCATGACTTTTTCAGTTGTTAGCTTGTTGGCGAGACTTTTTACATGTAGAGTTTTAAAATATTAAATATTAACAGTGATCAAAAGAAAACTATTGTAGCATGTTTCTAAAACATTGATAGATCTCAAACAACCTAATAATCAACATTTTAGAACAGGGATTCCATTTGTGGAATAGACGTTAAAGTAAAAAAGCTACAAAACTTGTATTCCGAGTTTAGAAGTTAAGTAACACTAAGTAACAATTAAAATTAACAGTTAATTTAACATAAAAATTAGCAATAAAACTAGATTTGTTTTGCTATAAAGCCATGTGTCATTCAATTGGCATTTTGGTTATATATTTATCAATTTCTTCTGTTTTAATTTTCCTCTTGTAAAATTATGTTGAGATTTTAAATACTGCTATAGGAAATTACATTTTTTTACATACCATGTTTTCATAAAAATAAGACCCAGTCTTATTTGGGGGGGGGCTCCAAAATAAGCATTAGGACTTATTTTCAGGAAAGCACGATATCATGGTGATCAGATTGACTGAGTGCTCCATCCACTGGTGTGCACAAGAGGTGGCAAGTGCACTTGGGCTGACTATGTCTGGTAGCAGCCTGCATAACACAGGTAAATTGATTACCTGTCCAAGCAGTAGACGGAGGCAGAGGTGTAGGGGGAGGCAGATTCTATTCCTCTGTTAATACAGCCTGGCTATGTGTTCTGAATGTGCTGTGTGGGCCACAGGAAAGCTGAGAGTTGGTGGTCTAGAGGAGGTGGCCGGCTGTGGGAGGCTTGTCTTTGTACAGCACCACTAGCAGCATATGGAGGCAGAGGTACAGGTGGGAAGGCAGGTGATCCTGATATGCCACGCAGACCGCAGGCAACCTGAAAGGTGCATCCAACCATATCTCAACTTTCCCATGGCCCACATGGTATATTCAGACCACATGCTGCTTGGACAGGTAATCAAGTCACCTGTATTGCATGGTTGTAAGCTGCTGCTGGACACAATCAGCCCCTATGCCCTCACCGCTTCCAGTGCTGTCCCTCCACCCCCACCAATCCCAGCTGATGGCAATCTTAACTAGGGCTTATTTTGGGGATAGAGCTTGTTTTTCAGGAGACACAGTATTTAATAAAATGTTCCTATAGAAATATAAGGGACATTTTTATATATTTAAATACCAAAAAATCATTAAAATTTACTCATGAAGAAATTATAGAATATCACAAGCAATGAAAAGAGAACTCATCAAATTTGCAGTTACCAATCTGGTAAGAATAGCCAAGAGTCCAGAAGATAAGCTCAAGTTCCACAAGGATCTTTACAACTTGAAAATTGGCCCTAGCCAACAAAACAAAATACAATGATGAGAAAAGTAGATTTTATACTTAGAAGAGAAAACAAACAAATGCACAATTATAAAATAGATGGTACCTTACTTAACAGCAGTAACTCTGAGAGAGTACTGGGAGTTCTGATGGACAATCCCTTAAAAATGAGCCAGTAGTGTGCTGCAGCGTTCAAAAAAAAAAAAAAACCCAACACATAGCCAGGCTGTATTAACAGAGGAATAGAATCAAAATCTTATGAAATGTCAATATTTTATAATGCCTTGATAGGATCACACTTGGAATATTGCATCCAGATTTGGTCCCCATGAAATAAAAAATAAAAAAAGTTTTTGAGACTCTGGAAAGAGTGCAGAGCAACCAAGACAACAGAATAACAGAAGAGAATACATAGAAGGGACCTTGGAAGCCCTGCTCAAGCAGGAGACCCTTGTCTTGCCTTGTCTTCTGGTGCTTTTGAAAAATAGGTTAACCTCCTTTCTTTGTAGCAGCCCTTGAAATATTGAAACACTGCTATTGTGTAGCTGCTAGTTCTTTTCATTAGACTAGAGATACCCAATTCCTGCAACTATGATAATTAGGATTGAATATGAAAACATATGAAGAATGGTTACAGGAATTGGGTATATCTGGTCTAATGAAAAGAAGGACTAGGAATGACATGATGTTGTGTTTCCCTGAAAATAAGACCTATCCCAAAACAAAATCCCTATCATGATTTTTATGCATGCACCTAATATAAGCCCTACCACCCAAATTAAGCCCTATTTAAGAGCCTGCCCAGCTGGCTTCCATCAATTCCATCTGGTTGCCACAAGGTGAGGCAGGTGTCGGAGCATGGACCTGCTCCATTATGACCATGAGCAAGCAGAAGTGGGCCTCCTGTACATAGGAAAAAAAATAAGATATCTTCTGAAAATAAGCTCTGGTGCTTATTTTGGAGCTCCCAGAAATATAAAATGGGATTTTATTTTTGGGGAAACATGGGTAGCAGTCTTCCAGTCTCTAGGAACAATTAAAACAATAATCTGTGGGACAGTTTGCCTTCAGATGTTGTGGGCGCTCCATCACTGGATTTTTTCTAAAAGAGATTTAACAAATATTTTTCTGAAATGTTGTACCAAAAGATCTCCAAAGTCCCTTCTAAACTCTGTTATTCCATTCTATTCTGTTCTGTTCTGTTCTGTTCTGTTCTGTTCCGTTCCGTCCCGTCCCGTCCTGTCCCGTCCCGTCCTATCCAATCTTGCTGTGCTTTGCTCTGCTCTCTGTTCCCAATTAAGAATGGAAATTGACAATCCCAGAAATTCTTCACTGAAAGCACAGCTATTGTTAAAATAACAGGAAAAAGGTGCAGTAAAACAAAAAATCCAGAAACAAAATAACTTAATGCAGGAACAAAATAATATCTCAGAGCTTTTCCTCAGTGCAGCTTGCAACAGCTTGTCTATTATGTGGAAGCTAGCTATAGCTGAAATTGATTTAAGAAATCCCTTTTTAATTTCCAATTCTTTCCTTTTCTTTAACCACAATGCTGGGCAGGGGTTGTTTCTAGACTGTGGTTAACATTGTTCTTAATTGATGCTGCTGCTGCCTTTTCTTTCTCAGCCATGTCAAGAAAGAAAACTCTGATTGCTTTATCTTGGGTGGATGTGCGTTAGAAGACTGGAAAATAAAAAGAATAGTTTTTACCATTCTTCCAAACAATTAAGCTAGAAGATGAAACTTGGCATGTTTGTCAATTTCATCCAGTTTAAAAAGCGGGGACAAGAAATAGCCAACATGATACTTTCCCATGCTAAACTTGTGTTTTGTTTTTTAAAAAGAAACTTATTATTTTGTGGTTCTTCCTGTCACCTGGGCTGGAAAAGATAGGGAAGCCTGGCAGGACTCTTACCAGTTTCAGCATGTAAAAGGAAAATAAAGGGGCTAGCATTTCACAGTTCAGCTGCTGAATCTGCTGAAATAAAGAAATGACAGCATTCTCTATCCCACTACTGAAACCTAAAAATGCACCCAAAAATTCATCCCTTCATGGCAGGCAGCCTACCAGCCCAGAACAAAATGTATGGTGTACCAGCCAATTAATATGGAGGCATGGATCTGATTCCTCTGCTTGTGCCAACAAAGAAGGAAAAAAACCCTCACTATTAGTTGTCAGAGACCATTTAAAATTAGCTTGGCTAACAAGTGCTTATAGCAATCTCCAGCCATTAGGTCTCTCTTTCGGGACCCTCTTTCTGTTAGTCTTTAAAAGTACCAGGAGTCATCTTAAGCAGCTTATCTCCAAAGCAGCCTAAGCCTATTAGTCAACCCCAAGACTGGATTTTTTCAAGGCATGTGCTATACTATATCTTCTCCATTCTTACTACAAACTTTTGCAGCATTTCATTTTTGTCAGTTTCAGTAATGATCTTCCTGGCAGCAATTTGACATGTAGATAAGTACTTGAACGACAGAGAGACTATGGAACAGCTTGCCCTCGGAAGTTATGGGTGCGCTATCATTTGAGACCTTCAAGGAGACTGCCATTTGTCAGAAATGGTGTAGGGTCTGGTGCTTGGGCAGGGGGTTGGACTATATGACCTATAAGGTCCCTTCCAACTCTGATTATCTGTTATCTGGAGGGAAACAGACGGGAATCCCCTGTCTCATTAATACTAGAATGAATGCTAGGGCAGGCTTATTTTATTTAATCTTTATAAGCTTGAAAACTTACTTCCTTGAGGGTAATCTTACATAGGCTATAATCCTGAAATGAATAGAAACAATACAAAAGTGGATAAAATTATTCCACAACCAATCTCTTGTATTCACAAGGAGCATATGTCCATGTGTACATACACAACATGCATTCTAATGGATATTTATGTAACTTCTTTGCCCTAGCACAAAGACAAACTAGTATTTCCAGGAAACATGGCCACAAGCTATTGTCTGTATCTCAATGTCTACTCACACGAATGCAACTCAAAGATGTTTTTAGATGATAATCTCTGCTAATGGCATTTTCCCTTAGTCTGCCTTCAGTGATTCATTCAAGTAATTGTGCATGTGAGATGTACACAAGGAAGGCAGCCTAAAATGGCATTTCTGCATCAGTAATCTTGTGGCTTTCATTGGTTCTACAAGGTTCGTATGAATCAATATCTTTTCATCCATCCTTTGGCCCTTAATCCTCTTTTGGTTGTCGGGGACATTGGAACCCAAGTTTTTGCAAACACATATTTTTTCTGGATTGCTCTACCTGTCATCCAGAAGTGGGAAGGTCTTAAATTAACACCAGTCAAATAAGCAAGAAAGCAGAAAATAATACCATTATCAAGGAACTACCAAAGAGAAATCTACCAAAGAGAATATATGTAACTCAGGATTGAACTTGGTGCTCTTGGACTTTGATTGTTTGCTTGCGGATGCTTCAGTACTTCATTAGCTAACAGCAGTGCCAGTGAGTGCATAGTATGCTTCTCCGAACTGCACAGAATCGGAACATGCCTCATTGCATTATACTGCATATATCACATTGTTCAATTTGTGTTTCGGTGCTTTATCCTTAGGGTGAACAAGTTTTTGCCTTAGTGTATTTCTGGGTCTAAAGTGTGTGTGTATATTGTATTGGTTGAAAATCCCTCTGAACTCTTCAGATATGGAATGACAATGTTGCTTCACTTGTTCTCTTCTTTGTAATGGAGGCGCTCCTAAAGATCTTTTTTTGGATTTGATGAATGTGATATATGAAGTACAATGCAGTGAGACATGTGCAGATATATACATTGGAAAAACAAAGCAAACCACTTCACAAATGCATGGTACAACATGCAATATAATAACAATATAAACCCATCAGGACAAGATTCAACCGTTCATCTGCATTTGAAAGATAAAGCTCACTTTTTAAAAGAAAGCAAAGTCCACATTCTGGACAGCGAGGACCACTGGTTTGAAAGAGGGGTTAAAGAGGCCACCTACATTAAGATTGAACAACACTTTTTCAATAAAGGGGGAGGGATACAACACCACCTGTCAATTATCCTGTTGGCACGTACATCAAAAGAAACTCTTGGGATATCTTTATTACCAAAGGTAAAACTTTACTGATAGATCCATACAAGGACAGAAGAAGCAAATCCAATTCTGAGGTTTTGGTGCAAAGCACAGTATAATGAAACCCCCTTTTTCTTTCCCTGGGTCACCTAGTGTCCATTTTCCACCAATCCAGATTAAGCATTTTATTTTCGGAAAACTATCTGCATCTTTTGAAAGTCTTTAGCTCATGACCTTGGAATTGTAAGGTTTTCTCAAGATGCAAATGGCTCACAAAATTCTTTCTCTCCCTCCCAGCTTCCCACACGTTCCAATCACCCCCCCACCTTGCTTCATTGTCAAACTGAGAGCAGAAAGAGGCATTTTGCAAGCCAACCTTGACATGCCAACGTTTCAGAAGATAGGAGAGGAAACATACACAGATTTACATGACACAGAAGCCCCTAAACTCCCATTCTATCTGGGTCAGTTTACATGCTTAGCATGGAACTTACAAACAAATCTAGATGCCCTAATCTGTTGCTTCTGTCTCTGCTCCTTCCACAACACCAGATACTGCAGTTTCCCATTGTGCCTTCTTGATTCCAGTATTTCTTGAATCTTGAAATGCTCCTCTCCTCTCACTAAAATGGAAGGAGGAAGGGATTCTGCAGCTGATCTAAGTATCAAGCTACTGAAAGTCTTTAGCAGACTGCAATGAAATATGGGAAGAATGCATCTGATATTTTTTGCAGCTTCAGCTCTACCATCACCAGATTTACAATCCAGGTAATAGGGAAAGGTCCTATGTATGAGGGCCCCAGGTTTTTACACAACTGCCTGAGTTTCAGAAACTGGGTGGATAGCTATACTCTGTCTCATACCCTGAACTCCCTCTAGACAAAAGAATTTCTGGGATTGTCAATTTCTACTCTTAATTGACTGAAATAGGGAATAGGGAACAGAGAGCAGAGCAAAGCACAGCAAGATCAGACGGGATGGGATGGGACGAGATGGAATGGAACAAAACAGAACAGAACAGAACATGGATGCAAATTCCATGCCATTGGCCACCTTGAATGGGGTAAATCTGGTGCTGCTATTCACAGAATTATTATATAACACTTCTGTGAAAGGTAGGAGCTCAGCCCAGTTGGTCAGCTTGTAGTTTACATAACATCTCAGACATTTTTCTAAGATTGAATTTGTACATTTACAGGCTCCATTCATGTGAGGATGGTGGTGGAGCTAAACCCCTAAGGGGAACCTATCAGCTTCAGGAACTCTTGCCAGAACTTGCACTCCTCAATCAGAGATAATATGTTTCAAGACCCCAAGTAACCAGCATATGTGTTGCACAAACAATTTAGCCAAAGTTTGGGCTGAAGGGCTTCTGGAACATGCCATGAAGTGGGTTTGCTTGGAGAACAAATTGGTGACAGTTCAAATCACAATGTCACCAGCACTTTCTGGCAAATCTACAATAAAATCCTTATACTGTAGACCTCTTCCCATGGGCTGGTAAGGTTGGCTACTGGCTATATCAACCCTGGGGGCTTCCCAGGCAGTTGTAGCCACATATGCCTCTATGTCCTTTTTCATCTGTGGCCACCACAACTGCCTTTTCACCAGGTGTAGTGTACTTGTAAAACCAAAATGCCCTGCTACCCTTGTGTCATGACTACTACGCTGCTACCCTTTTGTCCTTAGGCAGGCTGGAATGTAGATTTTGCTTCCTTTCCATTGCAACCATTCCTTTGTCACCAGCTCATCTTTGTGCTGCTGAAATCTTTCATCATCCTCCAGGGCCTCCCTCAGAACTTGTATCAGGTCTAGGGTTGGTTTCTGAAGGAAACACTGCCTCATGGCTACTGGCACTGCAAATTGATTGGACAGGATGATGGAGTTGATGACTTTCTTCTGAGCACTGTTATACTGTGGCATGGAGAAAAAGCATATGCCAAGAAGTTCTCTCCCCTGGTAGGTATTGGAGAATGAAGTTAAAGCAGTTGAAATATTGAGCCCAGTGGACCTGTTTAGGGGATAATTTCCATGGGTTCTTCAACACTTCTATGTTCTTGTGATCTGTCCATACTTCAAAGGCAATTTTATGCCCTCCAAGAACTGCCTCCAGGTTAGGAGAGACCACCAGACTGCATAGGCTTCCTTCTCCCAGATGGCTCAACACCTCCAAGTTTTGGAGACTTTGCAGGATGTATAGGCATAGGGCTGCAGCTCCCCTTTGGCATTTTCCTGGACTAGGACCGCAACCATAGCAACATCGCTATTATCTACTTATGTAACAAATGCTTTGTCTGGGTCAGAACCAGTTTTACAGTGAAGTGGTGCTTTAACTTCAAATGTGGCTTAGCACTCAAGGGACCAACTCAGGGACTGTCCCAGTGTCAGATCCCTATTCTGATATTGCCATTCATGTGGGGAGGGAATCCCAGATTATTTTAATTTATTGCTCTCATCCTGTTTCCTATGTATCCTGTAATTTCCCTCATTTATAACTTTAACCCTGTCGCCTACTCTGCCCTGTGATTTACTCTGAGTAATGTACAAGAAGGGAGGGCCATCTGTTTTCTCCCAGTTCGGAAGTCTCACAGAAGAAGCGCATGGGAACAACTCCTTATCTCTTTCTCAGGATGACCATTTTGACAACATCTTCACACCTGTGGATTAGCTCATTCAACATCAGACAGGGGTGGTGGTGGTGGTGGTGGTGGTTACTAACCACTTTATCCTAACAGAATTGCCTGGAGGAACTCAGACCCTGCTTTGTATTACCCCGCATTCACTTTCTTTCAATAAAAGCTTCCTTTTGAAATGCTAAAGTTTCAACAGTTCATGCTTCCTTGAATGGGAAGGAGAGGCAGGTCCTTACACCTGGCTTGGTTTTCACCTCCCTTCTGTTTTAAGGAGGTTAGTGATTGGCAGGGTTATCTTGGTGAACGTAGGAATGAATTGGCAGCAAAAGTTTACAAGCCTGAGAAAACTCTGCAGTTGCCTCCTGGTTTGAATAGCCTCCCACTCCATATTGCCTTCACTTTGCTGGGTCCATCTCCAGCCCTTCTTTCAAGCTTCAGTAGCCCAGGTAGTCCAGGCTGATCTTATGGAGATCACATTTGGATAATTTCACTTAGAGCTGGGCTTTTCACAGTTTTTTGAGCACCATTCTGACCAGTAGTGGGATTCTTTCTTTTTTTTAACTACCGGTTCTGTGGGTATGGCTTTGTGGGCATGGCAGGGGAATAATACTGTAAAATCTCCATTCCCACCCCACTCTAGAGGAAGGATACTGCAAAGTCCCATTCCCTCCCCACCTTACTAACCTGCTTTCCAGTTCCATTCTCCTGTGCAGGGCAACAAAAGAAGACCCAGCTGATCAGCTGGGACTTGGGAGGCAGAGAAGTGATGGAGGCAGGGCCAGTCAGAGGTGGTATTTGCCGGTTCTCCAAAATACTCAAAATTTCCACTATCGGTTCTCCAGAACTGGTCAGAACCTGCTGCTGAATACGACCTCTGATTCTGATCAATCTCACATGCTCATTTGGGGTCTTGGTGTAGATTAATATATCATCTAGATATACCAAGACCCCCTTGTTTAGGTACTCATGCAGAACTTTATTAGCTGCATGAACATGACTGGAGCCCCCTATAGGCCAAATGGCATCACCCTCAACTTGCAGCAGCCCAGCAACTATCTTCCTATCATCCCCATCTTTGATCCTCACTCTATAGTATGCCTCCCTGAGGTCCAACTTTGTGAAGATCCTCCCCTTCTCTAGGTACCTCAGGCTTTTAATTAGATTATTCAGGAAAGCCCTGCTTCTGCATGTCTGCTCTGTCTGCTCTCTCTCTTTTCCTATTTATATAGGAGATAAAGATTCTATTTATTTCATATGTACACTGCAGTTTAACTTCCAAATCAACCAAGTAGTAATTTAAAAAATATATATATTTGTTTCTACTTTGCCCAAATCAAACACAGAATTTGATTAAGGTTGGTAGTATTGGACATCTGCCAAGACTCACACTCTAGTAGAGCTAATATTAATCCTACATAAACTGTGCCTGCCGGTATTTTTTTTTCCTATTGCTCTCCACTTGCTTTTTCCAAATAAGTGGGCATTAGCAAGGCAAAGAGCAGAAGTAATTATATGGATTTATCTTGCCATTTATTTCAGGCAGTGTTGTAGTTTATGGCTATAATTTTGAGGGCACTTTGACATCAGTCCTTTAGAGTCATAAGCAAGTTTGATAATTTTCACAAACTTTAATGAAAAAGTTGAAGTAATCCTCACTGTTGTTCAGAAATCAATCCCACACTCTGAAATGATTTCTTCTTTGCCTCATGTTAGCTTTTACCAACAACTTATGTCTTGACCATGTTATTATGACTTCACTCCTTTTCTTAATAATGAATTGAGACTCAGAGTGTTGTTGATGCACTCTTCTCCTTTCTTTGAGATCAGAGTAAAGCACATTTTCCGCAACCACTGTCTCACTGTGTTTCTTTAATTTATTTATTTGGTTTGTCAATTGCTTACAAGATAATAGGTATAAGTAAAAACATAGTTATGAATACATGGATACATATAAGAAAAATAAAAAAAATATAAGAAACAATAGGACAGGGACGGTAGGTACGTTGGTGCGCTTCAAGCCTTGGAACATGTCCAATGGATTTGCTGCTCTTGTACAGGATTGGGTGGATACCTTCTGCTGCTGTTGCTTTTGGAGGCACTTCTCTTTAGCAAGAGACTATCCTTCCAAGCTCTTGCTGCTGTCAAACATCTCTTGTATATTTGTGTTCTTTCCTAGTCAGCTTGGCACTATAGAACAAATACCAATTCACTAACAAAAATTGGGCCATCAATTTTTAAGAACTTTGTTCTTACAACTATGTAAGAACTTCTAAGAACTTCCTTCTTACAACTATGATTAGGAGACATCTCAAGAAGATGTTACTGTTCCTTTACCAAAAAATATAAGCTTTGCACAACTATTGTCCCTGAAGGTTCACCCATATACCTCCATGCCTACTACAGTGACAGCAGAAGAGGGAACAAAAAAACCAACCCTCCATATTTTAACTATAGGAAAGAAAAGGTGTTGAAAGCAAATAGGCCTTACAAGTAGGAAATTGTCAGTGGTTTGTGGCAGATGGAGCCAGAAGAGCAGAGAAATATAAAACAAGGGAGGTAAGATTGGCATGGCAGCTAGTAGCAGCCTAAATCAAGTTTACCAATGGGAGTAATAAATCTGTGGGAGACCTACTTTAGGTCTTCCATGAGATTGATATTCTTCAAACTGAGCCATTTGAGAGAGTCTTCTGACCTCTCTGGAGGTCAATGTTTAAGCATAATGGAGGCACACAACCCTCAACTAGATATGAGAAGGAGTTCTTGCAGTGGGCCATTTGAAACACAAGGATGGCTCCTCACAGAATATTTTCATAGGAACTCTGTTTCAATTTTTCAGTAGAGAACACTATCCTACTGGATCATCTTGATCAGGTTGTAGGCTGGCAACAAATTGGAATGGTAAAGGAACATCTTGTAGCCAGGGCTGTGTGGATGAGTCCTTGTATGTACACAAGACCCAAGATGGAGCTTCTGAAATGGAGGAATGGTTGGGGAAGATGACTGTAAAGAAGATTGGAAGACATTTATTTATACTTTTTTCTTTCCTTCTTTATTTTCTGTTTTCTTTTTTTATTTCTTACTTATTCATTTTATCACTTTTTTCTTTAAATTTGTACCATTTTTACTCTCTAAAAACCACTTCAATAAAAATTAATAATTTTAAAAAGCAATTTCATAAAAACAGCACATGGAATGATAAAGTATGAGGGAATGCTTAACAAAGCCTTAGTTTGAAAGATTGTTCCCCATTTCTATTTTTTTAAAATAAAAATCGGGATCTGGTTTCAGTCAACCTAAAGTGACATTTTCATTATTATATATTTATATATGATGTGCTATATTTCACTGTTAGTTTTTGATTGGAGGAAAAACTAAATGATGGTGATGAGAGTGTTTGAGAACCTTGCTGAGAATTTTAGTTTTGAATTTTCTAAGCACTTTTGTCAAACGATGGCTAAATTATGCAATTAGTTTGGATGAGATAGAACTGATATTATGGAAGTTAGCAATTCCTTTTATTATGATCCACTATAGTACCACCAGCATGAATGGGGCTTCTGGGTATAGGAAGACATTAAAAATAAGGAGCTGGGTTAACCGCAGAAGCTGCATGAAATGACCACAGGTACCAGCATGAACTGCCATCTTATGAATAGCAGAGTGGGGTTAGCACTGTGGATAAAAGGTTCCATGGCTATAATTCAATTCTAGATACAACAAGGCAAAATAATAAATCTGTATACCTTTTTCCCATTATAGGGTTATCCTCCCTTATTCTTCCTAAAAGAAAGATCAATGTAATCATTATGTAATCACAGATCAATATATCATGACTTGCCATTCTAATAACATAAAAGTTATTAACAATTAAAATGATGGGTGGATTATATTTGTCAGTGTATCAATATCTTATATGAGGCCAATAATTGTATTGTTATTGTTACTGAGTAAGCCTTTTCTGGATCAGAATTTAGTTCTGTATTCAGTGTGCAGACATCAGGAGGAAAATTATCTGAGAATCACTTTTGCTGATGCAGTATTAAATTACTGCATTAGCCTTTGTATAATTAATTACCACAGTTCCAGATTAACCTTTAATCCTTGTAAATGTGACGGTAATTGTACCATTTACCATGCTTTTATTAAGAAAAATGAAAAACTAGAATATGAGAGAATTGTACTGTGATTCATTATAATCTCAATTATATCTAACTAACGTATCATAAATTATCCCCATCAATTGCAAAAAAGTGAGTCAATCTTCCACCTAAAATCTATATTCCAAAATATTTTAATGTGATTCTTTTAAATGTGTTTAGTTTGTAAATTACTGGACATTGTTGTCATATTTGCATAAAAGAAAGATAAACCTGGACATAACATAGCTCTTCAATAAAGAACTGATGGAAAACTCATCTGTGTCCCATAACAAAGTTTCAGTAAATTTAAGAGAAAATTCCATTTTAAATCTAGTGTTGAATAGATTTTTGAAGTTCATTTTAAAATAATTTTAGAGCATCTGTTTCTAGAATACTTAATAGTTTGAAAATAACTCACTATTTAACAGAGACAAAGAATATGTTTGTTTTTCTGTAGAAGTACACTATATCACAGGATATCATTTCAGTATCAGAAATAGTATCAGAATATGAGATGAGTAAAACATATAATCAAATCACCAGTACGTACTTTCTGTGCAAATATGCCAAGGATTTTCTAGTAAAATATGTTCTCTGAGAAAAACAAACAAAAGGGAACAGTAATTCCTCTGGAGAATTAAAGTACGGCAGAACTTTAATATCTATGCTGCAGAAATCCAAATTATTATAAGGCAATATTAAAGCATTAAACAGAAAACATCTCTAATGCCTAGTTGCTATCCTGTGGTCAGCTGATTTTCTGCAGCCTAGATGTGATAATTACAATCTTCCTACAATATTTTTTCCAGTGATGTTGCTGGGGTGAACAAGTCCTGTGCAGTCAGAAATGACTAGCAGGAGAAATAATATTGATGACAGCAAAACACGGCTGAAGTCACATGATCAAAATTTGGGTGCTTGGCAGCTTGCCCACATTTCCAACTTCAGGGTGCACTTCAACTCCCCTCCCCCAACCAACTACATCTCTCACCTTTGACCTTCCTGCATTTCACTCTCCCCACTACTTTGCATTCTGCCACACCCCCATTACTACCGCAATCTATCTTATTCCTCCCATTGCTGCTGATGCACTTAGCATGAACCTCCACAAGGCGGTTCTGGTCTATACATCCTTCCAAAGTCCAGGATAGGTGCATGTTAATAGCAGGAAAAAGTAGATGGTAAAGGTCATCTGGGAACAGCAGGTACAGTGGAGTGCAAGGCTGCCAAAAAAACAGAGTCGAAGTTTAGAGTCACTTCCTGCCGAGGAAGCATCTGCTGTTAGATATGGCCTGGAAAGTGTATTACATGGCTGTTTTTGCACAGACAAAATCTGCCAAACTTTAGCATTTACTGAATTTGAAAATAACATTCTGAAATGTAAAACTTAAAATGTTTAAGTATTATATAGTAATATTAAATTGTCTTAGTTTATTATAAAATATTTAATATATGCTTTGAATAATTATATACTTTTGTAAAGCAAAAATAAAATAAGTTTGGAAAAATATTTTTTAAAAATATCTTATTAACTAAATAAAAAAACAAGAAAGAAAAAATACACAAAAATTATAAAATAAAATCTGAAAAAGAAAACAAAAACATACAAATTCTTCAAACTGCTAAATAATTGGAATCATATGGTTGTGTTTCCAATGCTGACCAAGAGGTCTATTGATTATGCATTCATTTTCTATTTCAAAAAGTCAAATCCCATGTGATTGAGCTAAAACTCAGGTTAAATTAATATTTGTAATTGCTTTTTACCAAAATGGAGCAATATATTTAAAAAAGTTAATGTCACTTCATCTTCAACAACATAAATGCAGTATTATAATTTCTGAAATATTGTATTTTGTTGAAAAGAATGTTATCTGGAAATCTGTTAAAATTTTAACTGTATTTTTATTGGTTAAATAAAATATTTTGAGAAAAAAGGGCAAAAGAAAACAGAAAAAATACACACATATCCTTAAAGAAATTTGAGAAAAAATTACATATTCTCACTATAAGCCATTTATTGCTGCATCACAATTCTCTCTCTTTTCTCTTCTTTTTCTACTTAACAGCTTGGCAGCAGTTTAAAAGGTAATAAAAATAATATGTGTAATCCATAATGGGAGGGTGATTTTGATTGTATAATCCTATTTCTCTGCCAGAAAAGAAGATGGAGGAAGGAAGATGGCAGCATTGGAAACTGAGCAGTCAGTCCCAGAAGAAAATAAGATTTCTTATGGGTTCTAGATGGGGAAATGCAACCTAGGAGAATTAACTGTTTGGTTATACTTTCTTCACTTAACTCTTGACTTAGATGTTTCAGAATTAATAAAAATACTACAAATTCCAAAGCAAGACAAGACAAGCTTGAATAGACACACCAACCTAATTCCATCCCCCCAAATTAATATTTTGTAAGTGAATCAACTGACCAAGGTAAAAGCTATACCAGCTTTTGAATGTTTAAATTGATTAAAAATGGCTTAATATTTGCATTTATCTGCATATCAGTTAGGAATAGTGGAACCAAAGATGTAGGCCTCAAGTTTAAAATTTTTCATATCTTTATTTTTGGAACTAAATTCTTCTATGTAGCTGTATTTACTTTTGCATAAATATCCACATGATGAAAAATCAAATTGATCCATTGGACAGTTCCTGGAAACAGCTTTCAAAGAAGAATAGAGCGTACGGATGTATAATTAAATTGAAGATTGCAGTCAATGACATTGAAAAGAACATTATGTTTACAGCATAAGAAGAATATAGATAAATTGATCTGACTAGAAAGAACAAACTAATTGCAAGCTATCTTATTCTGGGAAAAGATGGGTATAGGGGAAATGAGATTAAAATCATGAAGATCGGAAATATGGTTATGCATGAAAGTTAGAATATTTAAATGTTTGTGAAATACAAGGTTTTTAAAAATATTACTGGTGTGTTGATTTTATTAAAATGTTTCATGGTTTCATTTATATGCTATGTAGTGATTATTAGTCACAAATCACTGACTTTTTACTGGGATTTGCCCAGGGTTTCTGCAGAAAAAGAAAAAGCAGCAGAGACCCTGGGAAAATCCTCAAAAAAGTCTGCGGGAAAATTCCCCATTCCGTTTTCCTACTGATCAATCATTTATTTGGGATTGCAGGATACTGTCTCCAGCTCCCTCCTCGGGGGAGAGTGGGGAGAGAGAAAGACTTTTGGCTTCATGCAAGGGAAGTAGCAGAAGCCTCAGAAGTCTTTCTTTCTCTCCCCAAACTCCACCAGAAACGAATCTTTGTGAGACTTGTTGCGCTGGCACAGCCTCTTGGAGCTGGATGCCTTGCAGTGTCCCAAAGACTCATTTCTGGCAGAGTTTGGGGAAGAGAAATAAAGACTTCTGCTGCTTTCCCTATGTGCAGCCAAAAGCAGAAGCAACAGAAATCCTGGGAAAATCCCCCAAAAAGTCTGCAGGAAAATTTCCCACCCCGTTTTCCTAATGATCAATCATTCTTTATTTGGGATTGCAGGATACTGTCTGTCTGTTTGTCTGTCTGTCTCCCTCCCTCCCTCCCAATGGTAGTGGTGGAGATTCAGTGCTTGGCTGGCGGGGAGCCAGGTGAGGTGTGTCGCTCGCTTGTTTTGGCTGTGAAAGAAGCAGCCCAGGGCTCAGGTGAGGCATGTGGGGGGAAAAGTAGGACACCTTCAAAAAGACAACCTAGCCGTTTTTGGGGGAGTCAAAAGAAAATAAGCCCATGCCTTATTTTCTAAGAAACACGGTAGAAGGTAAGACCAATGGTGGGGGAGGGAAATCTGCCGCAGGGTGGCTTGGTGAGAAAGTTGGTCCCATATTCCAGAGCTGCAATAGTCACAGGACTAGCCCTTTGGTCATCCTGAAGCAGCTCAAAATTCATCGGTCAAAATTCATAATAGTGGTCAGCGAGATTTAAAATTATGAGTTTGGTGTTCCCTGAGGTCCAAAAGGTTGGCAACCTCTGATTTAAGTCACCCCAGGAATAATAATGATTTAAGTCTAGGAATAATTTTCCTCTTTTGTATACAATGAACAGGAATTTGTAATATCCATTGAAAAACAGGGAAAACTGCTCAGAGTTCAGCTGTATGTATATGCGTAGGCAATTCTCATTAAATTGTAGTGATACCCAGATACATATATGGATGCTTTCAGGATACTACAAATTAATTAATTATCTCTTTGTCTCCCTCCTTCTTTTCAGCTACTCTGTTATTTCATATTCTACATTAGCTTTATTACATACTTCAACTAACCAGCCTTCGCTTTCTGTTAGAATGTGGCAGCCATTCTTCTCCCACTGATTTTCTTTGGGTAAATAATTGGAAATGTTCCAGAGATATAGTGTTTCAGAAGCAGAAATCTTGAATTTTCATATACCCTACTGGTTAGGTGCATATTTTTGCTTTGTAAGTGATATTCTTTTACAGAGAATAAAATGTCAAGGGAGAACTAACGCATAATGATGAAAGTGAAAAGATTTTTTTCCCCATATTAGGGAGGAAACTCTGAAAATTCCCTTAATCTATATAATACTGTTTTAGTGTTACAAATAGTATCATTATTATGCTTTGCTGTTTTTTAAAAAAGCCTAGAATGCCTAGATTTGGGGGGGTTTGCAACAAATAGGTGTTTTTATTTTGGAACATTATATGATTGTTAAGTGAATGAAGATAACACTACATTAAAAACATTTTAGAAATTAATGCAGCAAAGAATTCCACTAGAAGCTCAGTAAATTCATCTACAATTGGCACATCTATTAGTTGGATAATCAGATTTTGTAGAGGATGACTTCTTATATGATTAACGGAAGGAGAAAAATATATATATTAACTTAAAGAAATTCTGTGCCATAAGGCAGACAGTAGTGAGTGGATAAAATTATGTAATTTATTAGTAACTGATATAAACGATAGCTAAAACTATGTCTCAATATTAAGAAGAACATGACATGGATTTTGTAATATTGTATTTGTTAAATAACATAGTTACTTTATATTTTAATTTGATCTATTTTTCTCTCTTTTAAAATGGTGATAAATGCTTATCAAACCATTACAGATGGAATATAGGAAAAAAAATTTCCCATTGATGTATTGATTGATTGATAGCTTTTAACAATTCTAAATTGTAAAGAGAAGTTATAGGAGGAAATATTTCCTGAGAAGAAAAAGCTTGTTAGCACCAATTGGCATTTCATTTTATTGTGAACTCCAAACATTTTTTTTCCTTATTAACATCCTAAAATATATGCCCCTTCTGTCATCACACTTCATTTTAATGAACACGAATTATGGGATACAAATATATAAAATGTTTGACTGCAGGTAATTGATTTCCTATGCAAAGAGGAAGTTACTTTAGTCCTGTCCAATCACTACCTTTCTCTGTCTGCCTCATTGGAAAATATGCATGCTGAGAAACAAGCCTAACAAGCCATATTTGGCCTTCAGTTTGGGAAGTCATCTGCTTATCTTGAACCAATTTGTGTGTGTGTGTGTGTGTGTGTGTGTGTGTGTGTATGTGTTTATAACATGTTTTTAACAGTAAACTATGTACTAGCAATGAAATGTGTGATACTGGGCAGAATTAATATGCAACACAGATACACCTAAAACCTCATCCTGCATCTGAATATAGTTCTTTGCAAATTATAAAAACAAAAGTATTTTATGCCTGGTTGTGTCTCCATTGAGTAAAAATGAATATAAATACTAGGATAGACCGACCAAATATAAATTGATCAATTTTTTTTTTTGATGTGCCAATCTGGAATTGGTGAGTCCTGCTTAATTTTTGCTTTATTGTCCCAGGTCTGCAACACAAACCGGAGATAGATTTTTATATATCTTTGATTAGAAATTCCATTTCTTTTTGTTTGCTTTGTTTTTAAAGACCTGAATGCATAAAATAAACCTCTTTGTTTCTGCTTGCAAAGCACATAATAACCAGGAGATCAATTTTCCAGTAGCTGAGCATAACTTTAATACAAGGGGAAGGAGGCAGGTAGTTTCATAGCTTGATATGACCGACCTTCAAGCCCAGGTTTTAAGATTCAGGTTTTAAGTAACTGGGCACCTGTGGAGGAACGTAATCTCTTGTTGTTCTTCCCAGAAATCATGTGTCATCTAATTTGCAAAAGAAAGACTAGCTGAAAACATGTATAACATTATGTATGTTCTCAACTATTCTTACTTCATATATTAATTAATAGCACATGTTTGTGTTTAAAATTATAGACTTTACCAGAATTTTCATTACGTGAATTCCATAGACCTTCAGCCAGGTCACAGGAGTAGACATCTAGTTCATTTCTAAGCATCCCAACTCAGAAATAAGTCTTCTTAAGTGATTCACCTAAAACCTGTTTCTTCTAAATATACTTAGAACAGCATCCCAAGGCTTCACTTTCAATTTTATCATCTATAAATAATAAATGTCATCCATGATTTAAGTAATACTGCATTCTAAAATCTGGAATTGTGACCCTGGGTATAGATAGTTTGGCAACCAATGACATTTTCTATTGATTAAATGTGGTTAGGGTTATACTGTCAACTGCAGTGTTTTATAGTTGATAGAAATTCAGTGTGCTGATGCCAGAAATCACTGAACTGGCACAGGATTACTGTAATAAATAGTCAAAAGATTCATGCAGAGGAATCATATCTGCTTTACAGGAGAGGGCAAGCAAATCTCAAAGTCATTACTTATCTCTTCTGCCTTTTATTATATTAATGAACATTAATAGCTGTAGTTATCAGTCAGTCTTACAAGTTTTGACTGTAAAAACATTTGCATTGTCATATTTTACTCTAATACATTTCTGTGTTATAGAAGCTAAATTGATATTCAATGAGTTAGATGTGCTTTTTTTCCCTAGAGATACCTTTTGTTGATCATTGCCTGAAATAAAATGACTGACAATACTTCTTTTTTATTTTAAAAATCAGAGCCCTCAACATGGTATTGCTAAGCTGTCTACTACCAAGTAATACTCATTTTTAATAAACATATAAGAATGAATTGTTCTTATATTATTCAGACTTTTTATTTTTATTTTAATTAAAATATAAAGGGGAAACTACCATAGCAAATAACATTTTTTTTCATGATTAACCCTATTCACTCTGGCAGCCATTTGATCAGATAGCCTTTCCTAGATTGTGAATCCTGTATTCAATCACTCATGCCCTGGTTACATTGCACTTGAATTATTGCAATGTGATCTATCTTTGAAGAGCATTTACAAGCACGGCTTGCACAAAATGCCACAGTGCAAATATTCTTAGAGATTCCTATGATGGCCCGTGTAATACCACTGAGGTGTGAACTGCACTGGTTACCAGTTTGCTTTTGGGTCCAATTCAAAATGTTGGTTATTACCTTTAAAGTTCTTTATGGCATTGGTCCAGACTACCTGAGGAACTATTTCATCCCAGTGAAACCTCCGTCTTCTACTTGTTCCAGCAGAAGAGGTATGTTGTGAACCCCATCAGCCAAAGAACTGCAAGTAGCAGGGTCCAGAAGAGCTTTTCTAGCTATTGCTCTTGCCCATCAAGGTCAGATTCGTCCCTACCCTCTTGGCTTTCCAAAAGAGGCAGACAATCTGATTCTACCTGTAGGAGCATTTTATTCTAGAGATGGCTAGTAGTTTAGGAGAAGATCCCTACAGCCCAGTGGTGGGATTCAATTCTTTTTCTGTGAGCATGGTTTGGAGGGTGAGGCAGGGGAAGGATACTGTAAAATCTCCAGTCAGAGGTGGGTTTTGCTGATTCTCCGAACTATTCAAAATTTCCACTATTGGTTCTTCAGAGCTGGTCAGAACCTGCTGAATAGCACCCCTGCTACAGCCCATTCATACATTGGTCCTTTTATCCAGTTTTGTTGTTAATTTTAATGTTTTAATTTTCAATGCTTAACATTTTTAACTTTCTGGTGACAAATGGCTCAGGACTGTTGACTGAGCACTGGTAGTAGCTTCAGAACTACTCAAAGAAAGGGTGTGTACTCATTGCCAATATGCAGAAATTTCAAACAAAGAAATAATGATCTGTTATTACAGATCAAGACCAACAGAAATTTCCTCTGGAAAGAACAAAATCCAAAATCATGAACAACAAAGCAGAGACCATTAGATCAATATTGAATTATTATACAAAATAAGGTATTCACAAAAGAGAAATGGAAGAACTGCAAAGGTCTATCCAGGGTAAAGAAATTGAAACCTTGCTAGAAGCACTGCAAAGACAAACCAGGGGAAGATGGCAGTACAGGAAGACATCAGATATATTGTTTCATTTTCACTTATAAAACAGGCAACCTCTCCTCCTTCTCCTCAAAAAGAGCAAAGCTCTTTAACAAAAAGTGAACAATTGAAACAAACAATACCTGAGCATTAAGAAAAAAAATAACAGAATAAGTTTGCCTGCAGAGAATCTTGTTTCAAAGAAACAGCTGACACAAATTTTAAAATATGCGAATAGCATAATATCAAATATAAGCACTAGCTCACTGCAGGACACAAATTAATTAATGTACAGCATGGTTCCAGTGATAACTGAGATGAAAAATCAACAAAGAAGAGAAAAAGGCAAACAAAGCACCACTAAAATGGAACGCCTGGCTGGAAAATAAAATTAGCAAGCTAAGATCAGATGTAAGCAAACTAGGGCAAATGAAAGAAAAGAAGCCGAAGAACCAGAACATCAAAAAAGATCTGATCAAGAATTACCACCTAGAAGCAAGGAAGCACTGCAAATAATAAAATGGCAATTAACATCAATAGTGAGGGGCACATGACATGGATTTGTTAACTTGCTAACATAATTACTTTGTATTTTAATTTGATTTATTTTCTCTCTTTTAAAACAATGTTTAGGTTTATTAGCTTTTAACATTCCTAAACTGATAAACAGGCTGGAGACTAGCTCCAGGTAAGAAAAAGTTTGTTAGTACAAATTAGGGCCTGATTTATCTCTTTTGTTTCTTATCTCTTTTTTAAATCTCTTTTAATTCCAAACAATCTTTTTTTACAATTTATACCCCTTCTGACCTCGTTTTAATGAACATGTATGATATTATGGGATGCAAATATGTAACATGTTTGACTGCATGTAACTGATTTCCTATGCAAAAAGGACAGTACTTTTACCCGGAGGGCTGCCACAGAGAGGAGGGGTGTGTGTGACAAGCTATATTCCAAGGCACCTAAAGGCCAGACAAGGAATAATGGATAGAAACTGAACAAGGAGAGATTCAACCTGGAAATAAGGAGAAATTTTCAGACAGTGAGAACAATCAATCAATGGAACAGCTTGCCTTCAGAATGTGGGAGCTTCATCACTGGAAGCTTTCAAGAAGAGACTGGACTGCCATCTGTCAAAAATGGTGTAGGGTCTGCCTGGGGAAGGGGTCGGACTAGATGACCTACAAGGACTCTTCCAATTCTGTTAATCTGTATTTATCTAATCCTCCTTTGCATTTTCTTTGTGTAACTAATAAAAAAGGAATGTATCATGGGGCTCAAGGTTCCCTTTTTCATAGGGAGATCCCACTTTATCAGGATACCCTAATAAACTGCTTTTAAATTATTTTCTGACTTGGTTACTTATTGGGAAGCTAAAATGAGGCAGAACCTAGGGCCAGATGGGAAACTTGAATTACACATTCGAGGCAGAATCTCCAATTCCATTCAAATCAAAAATATTTCTATCCATCTATCAATGGAGAGATTGCAATGAACCAGTCAACACCTGACAAAGAAGAAAGTGGAGTTCTGGGTCCAGATATGAGATAACCTAAAGAAATACAAGAACGTAGCTTGGCTCAAGGAGGTGGGTAAAAATAAAGAAGCTGAAATGAAAGAAGTTGTAAAAACAGTAGAATTGATTGTGAAAACAGCAAGGAAGATCAAGAATTGGACAGCACCAGATGAAGATGAGCTGCATGATTTTGGTTGAAACATCTGGCTAATTTACACCCACTCATTGCCAAGCAGTTTTTATAACATATTGCAAAGAGGTGAAACTGAAGAGTGGCTAACTGATCTGATAATGAAAGCAGCAAAAGGGGCTGCACCAGGAAATTATAGACCAATTATCTGCTTACCAACAACTTTCAAATTGCTAACTGGTGTGGTAGTTGATGTAGTTAGTAGCATCTAACTGAAAACAAATTCTTTCACCAGAGCAGAAAGAAAATGCCCAACAGCAAAGGAACAAAAGATCATCTCCTAATTGAAAAGTATTTGTGGAAAACTGCAAGTGAAGAAAGACCAACTTGAAAATAATGTGCTGTCGTGACTACGCAACACATGCATTTGAAATGAAGCCCAGTCGACCCGAAGAATGGCGATTCCCTCCATCGGCAAAGACTTTGTATAATAAACACGCACGGTGTATTGGAAACACTGTTTGGTTAAGATATGCGAATTAACCACGATAGATGTGATTGCATTACAACAAGTAATCATGAGTAGTAAGGGTAATCATCGGTAATAAGGGTAATCAGGGGTAATAGGGGGTAATAAGGGGAAATCATTATAAATACCAGGTTCCGTGAAACTTGGGTTAGAGCCAACTTTATTTTATTTGCTTAACTATTTTCTTGGAGTCCTTTGCGGAGGAAGGAATTTTAAAAAAGCTTTTTGTTTTACCAAATATTGAAGTGACATTTGGTTTATTTTCTCCACACATTTGGCCCAAAGAGTGGTTGAGATGTGTATTGATTATAAGAAGACTCTCTGCCACATGATTGGACAGGAGTCAGTAAAAATATCAGAGGCTTTGTGCACAGACTGATTACCCCACCCCCATTTATTTACTTTTTTAGTATTTCTCTGGCCTCCACATTCATTAGAAAAAGAAAAATTTGCAAGTTGGATGGCCAAAGAAAAGAAAAAAAATCTTGCTTGGGGTAGAAGAAAAGGCTAGTTGCATAAATATATGGTTTGGTATATTTCTTTATTTCTGGTAATGATTTGACCTCTTGGGAGTGAATGCAGCAGGAAAAAAAATAGTGCATTCAAAATATTGAGATGTAACTCCATCCATGGGATGTACTGTGATCTGGAATCCTATAGAGTAAATAATCAAAAAACTAGATCAAAATAGCTCTCCTGTTCAATGATCAAGAAAAGAAACAGCATACTTTCATACATTCAATTTTAAACTGCATACTTGTATAACAAGTGTAGCAGTAGGTGAACAAGGATGCTGCCCAAGTGATAGCACTTGAATATTATTTAATCCTGGTATTCTGGTTAATGGAAGATGTGCTTGTACAATAGTAATACAATCACAGGAAGGAATTTTAGGACTTTATTTACACAACACAGGCAGCTTTACAAATGGATAATCAATACTCAACAAAAGATTTATGAGGTTCAGGCAGGACTTATCACAACATGGAGAGAAGCAGTAGACTGAAAAAGGTTTTTTATGAAATAAGAAAAATACATTTAATATTTGCCTCTGAACATTTACCAGTTCTGTTGACAAATATTGGGTATTTGAACGAATGGAATCTTGCAAATATCTGAATGGATTTGCTTAGGTGCTTCTCTTATAATATTTTCTCTCTTGATTTTATTTTAATTATGATATTTCACCTAGGCTATATTGGTAATTTCAAAGTAAACCATCCAAAGCTAATCAAATGATTTTGTACAATGAAAATCTTAATTTGCATCTAAACAGTAATTTTCTTGATAACCTGATAATCTTGTGATAGCTCCTGTGTGTCCCAAATTTGGTCTGTGTTAGTATTACTGTTTGTCAAATTATTGTTATAGCTGAGGAAAACAGGAAGTGGGAGGATGGTTTTTTTTCTGTCATCCCTCTTCAGAAGGATGGGTTTGTTTACTTTCTTGCTGTATTCACCTGCATAAACACAGCCACACAAACACAGAGGAACTTTCCTTCTCCTGACTTTCTTTGTTGATTTAATTTGAATAGCTTTCTCAAACCAGTGAATCTGGGCAGTGAACAATCATAAAACTGGTGGGGGTTTTGCCACATAGTCAAACACTGTTCAGCACACCACAGCTGATATGCACACTAAGGTGCTCCACTCAAGCAGTGCACCCAGAAACCAGTTGTCCCACTGTCGGTCTAAGAGATGGGGCACCTGATGATATTGGAAACTATTCCTAGGATATGCTATGCAGCATACAGGGGCATTTATGATATGCATGCTGGAATACTTTTGGACGTAGAGCAGGCCTGAGTGTGCTCCAATTCTGCTTCTTTCTATTCACTCATTACAGTCTAGAATGAAAAAAAAACATGAACATTTATTGAATTGTGAAAAGAGCTCTGTTCTCATTTGTTATACAATACAAGCTGCCTTCTAGGAGGACTTTACATGAGTTGAAAAGATTCTGTCAGAGAAACCAATAAGATATTTAAGGATACTTCTTTATAGAAGCTAAATGGTTGGCTTCTTCTTCTTTATTTAAAGCATAAATCAGGCTTATTGTTAAATAAAGGCTGCAATATTTGGGCACAAATTGCTTGGGGAAAGTATTGGGCTATGTCAGGCAAGCACAACTGTAGCCATGGGCTAAGAATGGACATTTGTCATATCATGATTAAAGTGTTGAACGTGTTCCAAGCAGCCTTTTTTCATGCAGGGGATATTGGAGGAAATAAGTTACCAAAACATTACTGCATTTCTTATGTAATTCACTGTTATTTCAACTGCTTTTACTCCCATGCCTTTTTATGTGGATGTTTATTTCTATATTTTTTCCCCCTAATTATGATCAAAGTCTATCCCAATTTCCAGAAAAGCTAAGCAGATTTGGCAGCATTTGAATGAGAGATCGTTGTGAAAAGAGCTATGGGGTAGACTGGGGGGAAAAAGACAATCACGAAAAAGGCAGTGGTAAACAATTTCTGTTGTTGTTCTGTATGTTTCATCCCCACCCCATCACAATTGTTTTCCATGGAGTTGAGTTGACTCAAGGGATTGTCATGTTTCAATCCCAATCAGTGCAGGATTATTTGAAGATGTGACAATTTCCTTACATTTTAAAAAATCAAAATTCAGTGAACAGCTTTAGCCACAAAACTTTTAATAATTCAGCAGGATTATTCTATGAGAGCTAGTGGCCATTTTATTTATCTTTTCCTTGATATTATGAATAGCTAAGTATGCTAACAAAAAGCAGAATTCCTTTGCTTCCAACCTCAGATGATTTGATGAGTAGGACATTGTAATAATTGTCCATATGCATGCTAATTAGATCAATGGATCTCAATGATATTTCAGTGATAATGTGTTCATCTTGTCATATATCAGTCCACCATGGGAGGCTTTTTTATGTGAGTGCTGTTAGCAAATGATGACCTTTTGCATTACAGCAGTTATTAAATAATGAGGTAATTAAGGCCCATTGAAGGAAGTAAAGTAAATCTGCCAAAAGTATTAATAATCTAGATAAGATGATTTTGACCATTTGGTAGTATTATTTTTCAAAAGAAACCTTAGTCTATCAATACATTAAAAGTTAACCACGAGTGCAGCTCATAAGGTAAAAATCCTAAAACAGTATTTGTTTGCCTAGAAATAAGCAATCTGCATTCCAAATCTCTGAATATAAAATTGTGTAATGGAATTAGGATCAATATATTGGGAAACATACACACACTCATGCAAACCTTTGTACTTTAAAAATAAAAATCTGGCGCAGCTGTGTTTCTAATTCAAATACTCTGATATCTTCTTTTCAATATACATACATTAGCTATGTCTGTGAACAGTCTTTTTTAAGTACTGGGTAGCAGAGTACATGTGTTCTGATTTTTCTGACATATTCCCTGTGAGCAAAATTTGCTGAATGCCAGTTTCTTTTGACATGTTGCTTCTTTAAAAATCCTGTAATATTCGCCTGCTTGAATTTTTTTGAATAGGATATATTTTGTTTAAAAATATGGAGTTTAAATTTAGTCACACTTTCCCATTGGCTTTCCAAGGCCCCTAATAAAAAAGGCTGGGATGAGTTCATTAACAGGTTTGCAAGAAATATGACTGGACAGGATCTCATTTTATACATATTTTGAGCAGACATTTAGGAAAAGATGATGGTTAGATAAACTGTGATCTTCTGGTGTTTGAGGGGCTGTTACAGAGAAGAAGAGACTGATTTATTCCCAAAAGCTCCTGAGGACAATACAAGAAATAAGAGAAGGAAGCTTATTAAAGAGAAATCCAACCTGGAACTAAGGATAAATTTCCTGACAATTAGAACAATTAATCAATTGAATAGCTTACCTCCCAAGCTTATGCGTGTTCCATTGCTTGTTATTTTATAACCATTTGTCTGGAATGGAAAAAGATGTTCTGCTTTGGGCAGAGGGTTGGATTAGGACATCTCCCAGGTCCCTTCCAGGCTTATGATTCTATGGTTCTAATTTTAGTGTAGCACTACCCCCAAAAGGGCTATTAGAATCCAGATTTCTCTGTCCCTTTCTTCCAGGCACTTAGATTCCTCCCCACTCAGAGTCACTGGCCTGATGTTTCAAGGTCTCTTGCTCTGGTCATCTATCTACTCTGCTCACTCATCCAGGCACCTATACTTGTCCAGCTCAGTTCATCTTCCGCTGTCCTCTGATGTGCCTGGTATCCCCTCAGATCACTGGTTCATCTATGTTATGTCTTTGGGACCGGTTGGAGTCCCCAACCAGGTCCGCTGTTTGAGCGGGAGCACCAGCCGCTCCCATTGGCTGACACCGTTTGGCAGCTGGCCATAAAAGGCGGCTGTCGAGCAGTGTCAGCCCCGTTGCCGCCAGCTAACCTGCCAAGTTAGAAGGCAGACGCGGCAACCCTTTATTCTTGCAATAAAGCCTTTAACGTTCACTCTGGCCCAGCCTCGTTCCTCCGCCGCTCCACAACACTCTACTTGCTTGACTCATCTCATCTCTACCATCTTCTGGTGTGTCTGACATCCCCTCTGCTCATTGGCTCACACATTTGCTTGGATCAGCTTGGATCTTCTGTCTTCTGGTGTGCCTGGTGCTCCCTCTGGTCATTGGTTTACCCATTCACCTGGATCAACTTGTCTCCACTGTCTTTTGATGTATTTAGTGTTTCCTCTGATCCTTGGGTCATCCACTCTCCTCTACTGTTCCTAGCAGGTTTGGTGTCTCCTTTGCTCACTGGCTTGGCTTGTTCACTCACCTGGTGGCTTTCCTTTCTCTCTCTGGATCGCCCCTCATGCAACTCTACTAAGCTGGGACCATGTAGTCAGATGGTAGCAGGATGGGCCAGTATGTCCTTCCTCCCCTATCTTCTCTTTCTATGTTTATACTCCCACCTCTCTCTCTCTGTCTCTCTTTCTCCCCTCACCTCCTCCTCTGCCTATTTTGTCCCCTTCTCTGCTAGTGTTTTTCCCTTCTGACTATTTCTCTGCATGTTTCTCTCTCTCTCTTTCATCATTCTTCCTTCTCCTCCTTTTCCTTCTTTGTTCTCTTCCTCACACAATGCATCTCTTTTCTTTATACCCCATCTCCCTAGCCAACTCCTTTTCCTCTCATTTCTGGTGGGGTGTGTGTGTCTCCCACCCAGTGGCCATCCGCCAGCAAAAAAAAAAAAAGCACGTGCAAACAGCATTTTGAGGTGATTAAGACATCTGTCCATGTTATAAAACAAAATTTATTGTACATTTAATGATTTATGGAAAGCAATTGATGTTAATAGTTTTAAATTATGAAATATTTTGTACAATATTGGGTAACTTTCCCTATAGAAAAAGATCCAGAGTAATACACTTTATGATCCCTAGAGATAATGTGCCCTTGAAAAGAAGTGCTTGGGGAGAATAGGTTACATGGAATAGCGTGTAAATGGCTACAGAATTTGGCGGACCAGTTGGGGAGAATTGGCCAGAGTTCTGGCTCATTCAGAATATGTAAAATATATTTACACACAGTAACATCACGTGGCTAGGATGATCTGCGACTTCAGTAATCTCTTCTGGCAGCATGATGTGCATTTAGAAGTCCTAGGAAGGACAGGACAAATGTTTGTGGTGATAAGTCAGAAGTATTGCAGGAAGCATTGGAATGGATGTCCCAAAAGAAGAGAGATCAACAATTCGATACTATCCCTCTCCTTGAAATACCTCACTTTTGGGCTGAGGAAAGCAAATTGCATGAAGATCTTGAATGGTCAGTTGCTTAATGACCTCAGTGGCCCTGTTCAGAATTTCCTGCTACTTTTGTTGAAAGATGAACAGAATAATCCACCTAGAGACCACTGTGTGATATGTAGTATCATGCCAGTGAAGTCACTCATATTTCCTTGCGTTTGAACACATTACCAGAAGTACTGATTGGGATAAAACTTTGTGATAGCAATTGAGATTTGGTTTGGTTCCTTTTCATGACAGAGGGGACATTGATGACTAAAACTGGGAAGTGGTCAATGCTTCCTTGGCATGAGAATAGTAGTGGCCATCTTGAAGTAGAAAATGGTGTGCTCCTCTGTCAAAAAGATTTTCCATAAGTCCACCATGCTTCTCCCCTCTCTTCTAAAAGTGAGGCTGCAATTGCTTGGTGCCATAAATAAAATAAAATATTCAAATCTCTTTCAGTCGTTGGAGGGTTTTCTCCTTTAACTTGTTTTGTGTATCTCAGAACTTCATACTACAATGTATGCATATGTGTATGCATTCTTTCCCATAAGAATATGCTGGGGTATGATAACAGCTTCTTGCAGTGGTATAATAAGTTTAATTCTAACTGATCAAGATAATATTTTGTTTTTAACATTGATTATGTTAGAGTAATGAGTGTTTAGAGAGTCAGTTTGATATAATGGTTAAGACAATATCCGAAAACTGGGAGGCTATGAGTTCTAACTTCACTTTAGATACAAAACCAATTGGGTAACTTTTGGACAGTCGTTCTCCACTCTAGGAAGAAAACAATGGCTACAGCAATTCACCTCTGAAATATTGGCAAGAAAACGGTAGGGAATAGTCAGAATAAAAACTGAATAATAGAATTGGGACTCTAGAGGTTTCTAGTCCAACCCACCTCAAGCAGGAGATCCTATACCATTCCAGGCAAGTGGCTGTCCAGAATTTTCTTAAAAGCCTCCAATGATGGAGCACCCACAACTTCTGAAGACAAGCCATTACACTGCTTAATTGAACTCAAGGTTAGAAAATTTCTCTTTAGTTCTAGGTTGCTTCCTTCCTTAATTAGTTTCCATTCATTGTTTTGCCTTCTGGTGCTTTGGAAAATAGGTTGATCCCATCTTTTTTGTGGAAACCTCAAATACTGGAATACTGCTATCATGTGACCCCTAGTCATTCTTTCTTTAGACTGGCCATACTCAATTCTTGCAATTATTCTTCATGTTTTAGCCTCCAGCCTTCTAATCATCTTTCTTGCTTTTCTCTGTACTCTTTGAATCATTTTAATAACATGGTGGCTAAAATTGGATGCAGTATTCTAATTCTGTCTTATTAAGGCTTTATAAAGTGGTACTAATAGTTTAGTTCATTGTTTCCATTCATTGTTTTGCCTTCTGGTGCTTTGGAAAATAGGTTGATCCCAACTTTTTTATGGAAACCTCAAATACTGGAATACTGCTATCATGTGACCCCTAGTCCTTCTTTCTCTAGACTGGCCATACTCAATTCTTGCAATTATTCTTCATATGTTTTAGCCTCCAGCCTTCTAATCATCTTTCTTGCTTTTCTCTGTACTCTTTGAATCATTTTAATAACATGGTGGCTAAAATTGGATGCAGTATTCTAATTCTGTCTTATTAAGGCTTTATAAAATGGTACTAATAGTTCTTGCAGGGGTGATCTTGCAGGGGTGGGATTCTACCAGTTCGCACCTATTCACTAGAACCGGTTGTTAGAAGAAATTACTGGTCTAATCCTGTAAGGAAGGCAGGAAGGAAACATTCTGGTGTTGCTTACAGAAACTGCCTCTCCGTTAACCCTTATTACATTCTTGGCAGGAGTAGACTTCCTGTCTCAGGAATTTCTCTGGAGTTATTTTTCCCCTCCTTTGCTGGTACTTTGCTTGTGTGGAGTGACCATTCAAAGTTACAATGGCACTGAAAAAAGTGAATTATTACCATTACGACTGTTGCAGCATCCCCACAGTCATGAGAGGTCAGGCAAGGAGATGCATGCCTCGATGTGAGTGATGTTGAGTTGGCCACGCCCAGCCAGTCACATGCCCACCAAGCCATGCCCACCACCTAAGCCATACCCACAGAACCGGTTGTTAAAAAATTTGAATCCCACCCCTGTGATCTTGTCTCTATCCTGCTATTAATGCATTGGTTTTTGGACTGTTGCTGCTCACTGCTAGCTCATATTTAAGTGATTTTTCATTAGTTTTGCAAAATCCCTCATGGCTTACGTCCCTTTGTGTAGATGTAGTTCCATTAAATATTACATGTTAAGTGCAGTTTGTCAATCAGTTATGAATCCATCTGGTGGCGATGCTGTCGATCCTAAATTTTTCTAACTTATCAAGAAGTAGTTTGTGATCTATTTTGTCAAATGCCTTACTGAAATCCAAGTAACCATATCTGCAGCATTTCACTGATCCATTAATTTAGTCACTTTGTCAAAGAGTGAAACAATTCATTCTTTTGTTTGGCATGATCTGTTTTTGTCAAATCCATGTTGGCTTCTGGTTATAACTTCACTTTACTAGGTGTTCTCAGATCTGTTACTTGATTAACTTTTCCAAGATCTTCCCAGGTACTGATGGGTAGTTTCTGAATCAATTTTTTTCCTCTTTTTTGAAAATAAGAACCATATCACCTTTTTTTCTAGTCATATAGTGCTCCAGGATCATTGAAAAATATGGTTCTGAAATTAAATCTGCCAGTCCCTTCAGAACCTTGGGGTATAATTCACCTGGTTCTGGTAATTTGTACTCATCTAGAATGGACAGGTGTTCTCTTACCATTTTCTTGCCTGATTTAGTTTGTATTCTTAGTCTGTCTTTTATAATTCTGCTGTGTGATAGGTTGGCTTGTTTTTTTTTCCCTTTGTGCAAAGATAGATACAAAATAATGAATTAAATAGCTCGCTGCCTAATAACCATTAGTGGGCTGGTTATTTCCTTGACTTTTTTCTTGTTTTTTTACATTTTGAAAGAAATTTTCAACCTATCACATTACCCCTACACCTTTTCTTCCTTAGGCTAAATATACCAATTCCCCTAGCTGTTCATTGTGCAATTTAGGCTCCAGATCCCTTATCAAAGAGTCATGTAGCTAGAATGCAGTATTGCAGGCTAATTCTGCTCACATTGCCCAGTATTCTTTTGATCCTGACCACCTCTAGGTTGACTCAGCCTTCCAGGCTTCCAAGGTCAGTAAAATGAGGACCCAGATTGTTGGGAGCAATACACTAATTCTGTAAACTGCTTAGAGCACCTTGCTGTAAAGCACTATGAAACTGTATATAAGTCTAACTGCGGTTGATATTATTACTCTTTGCTGGACTCTTTCTATTTAAATTTCTTTAAATTTTTTGTGTTCTTTAATACAGTGATTTTGAGAAGTTCTGTTCAATTCCTATATGTGCTTTGCACCCGTTCTGCAATCACAAAATAACAATAGCTTTATTATGGTCCTGAAGGAAAACAATCAATGTCCCAAGTGAATTCATACAATTAAGGCCAAATTAGAGTAGGTTCTAGTCTTTGCACTTCAAGGACAGGCAACACAGGTAGGCAGCACAATCTTCCTGTGAATTTCACCTGAGAAAAAAATGATTTTCTTCTGAAATGGGTGAGAAAGAAGAATGATCTGAGTTAATGATTGTTTCATATATTTGGAATGGTACACATTTTCAATCCCCTTGGAGCAGGGGTCTCCAACCTTGGCAACTTTAAGACTTGTGGACTTCAGCTCCCAGAATTCCTCAGCCATCAAAGCTGGCTGAGGAATTCTGGGAGTTGAAGTCCGCAAGTCTTAAAGCTGCCAAGGTTGGAGACCCCTGCCTTAGAGCAAACTATATTCTAACAGGAGGTAGTACTTCTAGTACAAGCTGCACTTTTGTCTCAGAGTAAGCAGGTGAAAATGCAACCAACTCAGCTTCCTTTGCTAATTGACAAATTGTCTCTTCCATCTTGGAGGGGGCATAAATTCCTTGACCATAGAAAATCAAACAAGGTAAGTTTAATCTGCTACTTATAAATCTGCTGTTGCAACCATGTCTGGTGCCAAGACTTTCACAAGTTTTCATAATGCACACTGTTGCAGAAGCAGATTTATAGGTAAGGGAGAAAGCATGCACAAATGTCTCAACCTTTCTTTTTAAGCACTTGCTTAAAAACTGCAGCATAAGAGCATATGCATGAAAGATAGTGTTATTCAATATGCTAAATTATTCTTTTTTCTATCCATATACTGTTTGCTTGATTTGAAGTAACTAAAACTAGTTTAATTCTTTTTTAATTTGGTGTATAATCATCAACCTGCCAGGTGTTACTCTATAATGAGGTTGTTTTCTTTCTTCCTGTTTGGCTATGCAACTCAGATGGGAAATGGAATTCCTTCCAAAGTACAAAGGGAATTTTCCTCTTCAAAAATGACTTTGTGGCATGTGTTTTTTCAAATTGTTCTAACCCACTTTCCTTTCTATTCATAGGCAAATTGTCAATAGATGGAAGCTACAGTCAAAACCTTTGGGAAAACAGAAGAGCTTTAGTGGGTGTGGCAGTGACAAAACAATTTGGTACAGCTAGGTGAATTTGATGGTGCGGCTTTTTAAAGAAGCCTGTTAAGTTAAAAGAAGATTGGATATAAAAAGAATATAATAGAACTCTAGTGTCTCTGGAAATGATTAAAACTATGATCCCTCCTCCTTCTCTGGCTGGCATCTCCCCCCGCAAAAATCACACTTTAAACTGGTGGCACAGTGGTTAGTATGCAGTATTGTAGGCTAACTCTGCCAACAACCTGGAGGGCTTCTTTTTCTTTTTAACTTTTATTGTTTTATCAATGTATAAAATACAAATAAAAATAGGAAATTAAGGGAAGAAAAAAGAAACAGGGAAAGAAAGCCTGGAGTTAGATTCTGACAGGCTGATTTAGTTGTCTATCCTTCTGAGATGTGACGACAGATTGTTAGGGGCAACTGTTCAGGGCAATATGCTGACACTATAAACAGAGAATGTTGTAAAGCAGCAGTCCCCAATATTTGCAGTTTGGTGGTCCAACTGGGGGAGAAGAGAGTAACTGGGCCACACAAGCAGTGGGCTGTCGCACACATATACATGTGAGTGCCTGCCAGCCCACCACTCATGTAAATTAAGCTGTGCTTGCATATGTGCTCTGGCGCGCTACTTGAACAGCCCAATTCTGAATAGGCCATAGCCCGGTAGAAGGCCATGCCTCTGGGATTGGGGACCTCTGCTATAAAGTACTATGCAGAGGTGGGATTCTACCAGTTCGCACTTATTCGCTAGAACCGGTCGTGAACATTCTAAGCAGTTCGGAGAACGGATTGTTAGAAGAAATTACTGGCCTAATCCTGTAAGGAAGGCAGGAAGGAAACATTCTGGTGTTGCTTACAGAAACTGCCTCTCCATTAACCCTTATTACATTCTTGGCAGGACTAGACTTCCTGTCTCAGGAATGCCTCTGGAGTTTTTCCCCATCCTTTGCTGGTACTTTGCTTGTGTGACCATTCAAAGTTATAATGGCACTGAGAAAAAAGTTACTTATGACCATTTTTCACACTTACGACTGTTGCAGCATCCCCACATGAGAGGCCAGATGAGGAGATGTGTGCCTCAATGTGAGTGATATTGAGTTGGCCACATCCAGCCAATAACATGACCACCAAGCCATGCCCACCACCTAAGCCACACCCACAGAACCGGTTGTTAAAAAAATTGAAACCCACCCTTGGTACTATACACTATATAAGTCTAAATGCTATTGCTATTTAAAATTGGGTTTTGGATTTGAATAGTTCATTTGTACAGGTTATGATCTTTTGTAGTTTATTTTTTTTTCTTTCATTGCTTTGCTATTGTTGTGTTTACGCTTTATATTTTTTTCTGTTTTACTGTTGTAAGCTGACCAAAGTAGTCCCAAAGCAAGAGTGGAGTTAGGCTTGTCCCAACTCAGACATTTAGGAAAGAAAGATTTCTGACTGTCCTTTAAAGTGAAAAGTAATTTTACTAAAATCAAGCGGTTACAGTGAACGCAAAGCTGGATCTGAGTATTCCTGTGTAAAGTTTATGATTTTCCCTTTCCTCCACCCTCCACCCTTCTCCCTTTGACCACTCTGTCAGTATCCAACAGCATTTCTTTTTTATGTTCTCTGGTGTACTTTCACATACCATTCCAAGGCTTCGTCCTTCATCTGCCAGTTTAATCTGGATTGAAACCTCTGATTCCTGTCACCTTGACTTCCCTCTCCTGTTCTTGACATATTCCCATGCTCAATTCTTTCTTTCCCAATTGTTCTGGACCAGCCTTAGCAGAAGCAAGAAACAGATTCCTTATCATGAAAAAACCTTCTTTATTTACCTTTTATGAATTAATTGCATTCACCCACCAAGGCAATAGTCCTTCAAAGAGTTAACTGCAGTAACAGATCTTATCAATTCCTTATGATAATCAGGATATTTCAAGATGGGCTCTTGCATGAATGCTTGCTTCAAGGCCTGGAACACTTGTTCCTTAGGAGTACTCCATCAAAACAGGATCTTTTTCTGAAGGAACCAAGTGAAGGGTACTGTCAGGAAAGCAAAACCGGGGATAAACGTCCAATAGTAGTTGGAGAACCTGAGGAGTCACTGAACATCCTTAACTCGCTGAGGTTGCCAATCACACAGAGACTCAGCCTTGCTTGGCTCCATAGCAATGCCCTCAGAAAAAATGCAATGTCCCAGGAAATCGATGGTCGATTGAAAAAACTGGCATTTCTCCAGTTTAGCATACAAGCAGTTCTCCCAGAGCCATTGCAGGACCAATTGTAGGTACTGTGATGTCTCTCCTGGGACAGAGAGTAGATCAGAATGTTGTCCAGGTAAATCATGACAAACTGATCCAACAGGTCCCAGAATATGTCATTCATAAAGTGTTGGAACATGGTGGGGGCGTTGGTCAGCCCAAACGGCATGACAGTATACCCGAAGTATCCATACCTGGTGCCAAACACCATCTTCCATTCATCCCTGGGCCAGATCCAAACTAGATTATAGGCTCTCCGCAGGTCCAATTTTGTGAAGACAGTAACCTCTTGGAGCCATTCCAACAGTTCAGAAATAAGGGGCAGAGGATACCAATTGCACACAGTGATGACATTCAATTAGCGATAGTTGCAAGAGTCAAGTCTCTGTCTTCTTCTTCATGAACAACACCAATGCAGTCACTGGTGATGATGAGGGCCAGATAAAACTCTGAGCTAGATTTTTGTCCAGAAAGCCCCAGAACGTGGCTAACTTAGGGTCAGACATAGAGTAAAAATGCCCCACTGGGAGCAGCATGTCCGGAAGCAAATCGATGGGGCAGTCGTATGGTTGGTGTGGGGGAAAGTGGTTGGCCTCTTGCTCACTGAAGATGTCTGTGAAGTCCACCAGGTCAGAAGGCAGGGACACCCCAGGCGAAGTCAGCAACTGGCCTGCAAAGACTTGATGGGTGTGGTCCACACATTGCAAACTTGGGAAGGTGATTAGGTTCTGGGACCAATAGATTTGTGGATTGTGCATCTGGAGCCAAGACAAGACCAAGACCACAGGGAAATGCAGGCTGAGGTGATGTAAAACTGGATGGCTTCCTCATGAAAGCCAATGACCAGGCACAAGACAGAAGCACCTGGCCATCAATGGTCTCCATGAGCAGAGGTGGCTCCACTGGGTAGTGAGGAACAGCACATTTGGCCACAAACACTGTGTCCATAAAGTTCATGGTGGCACTGGAGTTGAAATTTATGTTTAATTCCAGATTGTTTCTCTCCTTGATTAGTTTCCATCCATTGTTTCTTGTCCTGCCCTGTGGTACTTTGGAAAATAATTTGACCCGCACTTCTTAGTGGCAGCCCCTCAAATATTGTAATACTACTTTTATGTCCTCTCATGCCCTTCTTTTTTCTAGACTAGCTAAATCCAAATCCTGCAACTATTGTTCGTATATTTTACAGGCCTTTAATCATCTTAGTTGCTCTTCTTTACACTTTTACACTTTTTCTGAAGTATCAACAATTTTTTTGTAATGTGGTGACCAAAACTGGGTTCAGTATTCCAGGTGTGGTCTTACTAAAGCTAAAGCAGGACTAATACTACACATGATTTTGATTCCATGCCTCTGTTAATACAAGGATTCTATTTGCTTTTGTGGCTGCAGACTCATATTTAAGTGACTAGCCACTACAACTCTAAGGTTCCTCTCACACTTACTGTTTTTGAGACAGGTTTTGCCTAACCTGTACTTGTACCTTTGGTTTTTCCTGCCTAAGTGTAAAACTTTACTTTTTTCCACATTAAATTTCGTATTGTTGGATATGGCCCATTGTTAAAGTCTGTCAAGATATTTTTTGGATCTTGAGCTTGTCTTCTGGGGTGTTGGCTATTCAATGTGTAGTTCTCAATGGAACTATATCTACATCGAGAGAGTATGCAGTGGGGTACCCCAAAGTTCTTCAACAATTCTCATAAAGATCTAGATGAGGGGACAGAAAAGAAACTGTGGCATACCCTGCTGAAGACCAAGCAGGCAGGCAACTTTTGCAGAGAAATTAAATCTAAAGATGGTTATCTTTTGCTTGCAAATGATTAAGTCACTGGATTACTTTCCTCCTCCAGTTCATGGGAGTGGGGAATTAACAACAGGCTTACACAATTTACACAAAGTTTAATGTATGTATTCACTGGAAAAGAAATCAATATATCTTAAAAATACACCTAGAGCGAGGCTGCAATGAAACACTGGATGGACCTGGCAAATAGCGCAGAGTGAAATTGAACCGGCTAAATTGAACTGATTGAATTGAATTGATACACTAATCCTGTCAGTTTCTTTTGTTTATTGACTTGATTCAGCAAGTGTCAGCTGTGTTCTAGCTACAACTGTTAAGTGGTTCTTGGCTGTCTGTTCAGAGCTTTTAACTGAAAGAAGAGAGAAGGAAAAAAAACTCTCTTGCAGAGAAAATTAAGATTTTCCACAATAGCGAATTAGAAAAAAAGTTTCCCTTAAAAAAAAACACCAAGGATATATGCAAAGATAAAATAGAACAACAAAGTTCTATTTTCTTTTAAACATTAATAAAATAAAATTTCTTTTCTAAAAATCCAATGTAAATAAAATCAGATCACTTTCACTGACTCAGGGGAAAGTCTACATAAACTTCCATGTGAAAAAAATGAAAGTGTTTCATAATTCTAAACAGTAAGAAGATGTCAAAAGTTTACATCTATAATCCAATCAGCGGGTATAAGATACATCAGCATTCAATCAGATAATTAACAATTTAAAATTACAAACAACATGCTCAGCCCAGCAGAGCACATATCCTGGAAGACCTGACACAAGATCAGGACATTATTATTTTACTGCCAGATAAAGGCTGCTCAAGGGTGGTTATGAACTGCACAGATTATTAAATGAAGGCATTTGCCCTGCTCAATGATTCCTCAGCATAAAACCCAGTAATGACATTAGAGATGAGAACAATGATCACATAATCAAATGTTTATCACAGCCAACTCAAACAAAACAAGTGTTTAAGGGAAAAAGAATGCTGGAAAATGAGAGCATCATTTTTGTTGCCTCAGTGAGACTTTATGGACTCCCCAAGATAAACAAAATAAGGAGTCTCCTTCAGACCTATTGCAGTGCTATGAGATATCCCTACCTGCAACCTGAACGAAATGGCTGGCACAACACTTAAGCTTCCTAACCTTCAAACAGCCTGATCACATCATTCACACAATTTTTTGACAAAACTGCAAGGAGATCATGGTCTCCTTTGACACAACGTTCCTATTTACAGCAATATAAAGTAATAGATAAAAAACTAGAAGAATACAACATAGATCAGAACAACCTAACCAGGGCACAAACCATAAAGCTATTCCAATATGCCAACATATTGCCAATATTGCCAACATTTCATGTTCAAAATGGAAATGTATGAGCAAATAAAAGGAATATCCATGGGATTTCTAATATCAGGAATCATTGCAGAAACTGTCCTCCATGAACTAGAACCCTGTACATTTCAAAACTGTACATCTAAATTTTGGTGCTGCTATATGCATGACATGTTTTACATTATCAAAAGAAATGCACTGAAAGATTTTCATACCAAACTGAGCTCCATCTTTGTAGAGATACATTTCACAATGGAGGAAAAAACAACTAGACAATTGCCATTTTCAGCAAGCAGGAAGATGGACGTCCAAGGCCAACAACACTCCACACATTCTTAGTTTCAACAATAATCATCCATTGTCACACAAAAATAATTTGTGCTAGAACACTAAATGGCAGGATGAGAACTCATTGTAATACTCAGCAAGCTAAACAACTGAGAAAAATACATACATGAACAATTTGGGCAGAATGGATACCTACAAGCATTCATTGCAAGATGCCTATGTAACAAGCAATTGAGAGAAAGGAAGAAAGAAGGTACAAAATCAACTATATGGCACACCCCTGCCATACATCAAAAACATTTTGGAAGCAGTAGAATGCAGCTTATCAGATTTGCAACTGGTTATCATATACTTCCCAAAGGCTAAGATCACTTGGAGTTGGGAGATATTTCTAATGTAATCTACCAGATTCCCTGCATGGATTGCTCCTGTGACTATGTAGGACAGAAGGGGAGACAGATACCACCAGATTGCAAGAACACAAATGAGCAATCAGATGAGAAGACCCAAACTCATTGGTAGCCTCACATTGCAATGAACAAGGACATACATTCAATTTTTCTGATGATGGGCTCCAGCCAGGGGTGGGATTCTACCAGTTCGCACATATTCGCTAGAGCCGGTTGTTAACATTCTAAGCAGTTCAGAGAACCGGTTGTTAGAAGAAATTACTGGCCTAATCCTGTAATGAAGGCAGGAAGGAAACATTCTGATGTTGCTTACAGAAACTGCCTCTCCGTTAACCCTTATTACATTTTTGATAGGACTACACTTCCTGTCTCAGGAATTTCTCTGGAGTGTTTTTTCCCTCTTTTGTTGGTACTTTGCTTGTGTGGAGTGACCATTTAAAGTTACAATGGCACTGAAAAAAGTTACTTATGACCATTTTTCACACTTACGAATGTTGCAGCATCCCCACAGTCATAAGAGGCCAGGCAAGGAGATACGTGCCTCGATGTGAGTGATGTTGAGTTGGCCACACCTAGCTAATAACATGACTACCAAGCCATGTCCACACAGTCACATGACCACCAAGCAACGCCCACCACCTAAGCCATGCCCACAGAACCAATTGTTAAAAATTTTGAATCCCACCCCTGCCTGTGGCCCTTGCTACTGATGTGATACTTTTATTTAATGAGTCAGAGAAGTATAGAAAAAATTTGAATCCCACCCTGGCTCCAGCATGTCCAAAAACTCAGAAGAGTACATCTCTGATCCTGGTGATTGACCTAGATTGGATCTTACATTAAAAATGTAAATCAAAATGAAAGGAAGCGTTAAACCGTGATTTTAAAAGTGAGGTGTGCCTAAAAAGAAAACCAACAGTGACAGGAAAAGATGAAAACCTGACCCTTCAGCTGCTCTCCCTAAGAACTGGGAACTCTTTCCAAAAGTTCACAGTTATCTGAGGGTCATCATGGGTTGTTCCTATTGGTTTCCGTTCAAAACCCAGGAAGCATGCTGCTAAAGAATTGGTTTAGATCCCCCTCAAAGGTGCTATTGTTAAATAGCTAGGCAAGGGAAAAAAGGTGTAAACCCCAACTTAGCACACTTTTCAGAGGTCTCCAAAGTTCAGAAAGATCTTGACAGATTTGAGCATTGGACCCAAACCTATCCAACAAGATATAGTTCAGTAATGAGAAAAGTAATTCTACGCTTGGGGAGAAAAAAACTAGATGGCAGATGCAGAATAGTACCTATTCAACAATAGCACCTTTGAGAGAGATCTAGGTGTTGTGGTGGATTACTGTACAAGTAGGAGACAGAAATGCAGGGGGATAGCATCAAGATCACAAGACGTGATAGTATTGTTCTATACCAGTGGTCGCCAATCATTAGGCCACAGCCCACTGCTGGTATGTGATAAAATTTTGGTGGTCTGCAGAGAAATTTGGTGGTCCCCAAAGCAATTAATCCAGGCTGCGAGGGGAACACAAGGCTGTGCTGCCCACATGGCCCACAGGAGCACAAGGCTTGCATTAGGGGCAACATGAGGTAGTGAGGGGAGGGGGGAAAGGACGGAGGGGGGAACTTGGCTGCATGCAAGGAAAGCAGCAAAAGTCTTTATCTCCCCCAAACTCCGCCAGAAATGAGTCTTTGAGACAAGGCATCCTGCTCCAAGAGGCTGCACCAGCGAAGACTGGTTTCTGGCAAAGTTTGTGGGGAGAGAAAGAAAGACTTCTGCTGCTTCTGCTGCTTTCCTTGCATGAAGCCTGAGAACGGAGCTCAAAAACAGGTTAGGAATGTGGCTGCCTTGGATTGGTGGGGTTGTATAAGGGAGAGAGAGAAAGAGAAAGAAAATCACCAGCCCTTGAGGTTAGATTGCATCTCTCTCTCTCTCTCTCTCCATCTCTCCTTCCCTCCCTCTCCCTTCCCCAACATCAGCAATCCACGTCAATCAAAATTCACATTAGTGGTCCACAGGATTTAAAATAATGAGTTTGGTGGTCCCTGAGATCCAAAAGATTGGCGACCGCTGCTCTATACTACACTAGTAAGGCCACATCTAGTTTTGGTCACCATGATACAAAAAAAAAAAAAAAAAAAGCTGAGGTCCTAGAAATAGTGCAGAGAAGATGAACAAAAATGATAAGGAGTCTGGAGGCTAAACCACGTGATAAATAATATAAGGAACTAGGTATTTTTAGTCTAACATTCAGAAGGTTTATGGGTAATATGATAGCCATTCTCCAATACTTGAAATTTTGTGACAGGGAAGAGAGTGTCAGGTTATTCTCCAAAGCACCTAAGGGTAGGACAAATATTAGAGGATGCAAACTTGTTAAAGAGAGATCCAGTCTAGAACTAAGAAGAAATTTCCTGACAATGAGAGCAGTTAACCGATGAACTCCTTATTGTGGGTGGTAGTTAGATCCTGGAATTGTGGGTGCTCCGTCAGTGGTAGTTTTTAAGAAAAGACTGGACAACCATTTGTCAAGGATTATATAAGGACTCTTGCCTTGGGTAGAGGATTGAACTAGACCAAGGGTAGCCAACCTTTTGGACCTCAGGGACCACCAAACTCATAATTTTAAATCTGACAGACTAGAGACCCTGAGAAAATTCCCCCCAAAAGTCTGCAGGAAAATTCCCCACACCGTTTTCCTACCGATCAATCATTCTTTATTTGGGATCGCAGAATACTGTCTCCAGCTCCATTCTTGGGGTGTGGGGGAGAGATAGAGACTTTTGGCTTCATGCAAGGAAAGCAGCAGAAGCAGCAGAAGTCTTTCTTTCTCTCCCCCAAACTCTGCCAAAAATGAGTTTTTGTGAGACTTCTTGTGCCGGAGCAGGATGTCTTGCAGGGTCCCAAAGACTCATTTCTGGTGGAGTTTGGGGAGAAAAAGAAAGACTTTTGCTGCTTTCCTTGCCTGCAGACAAAATCAGAAGAAGAAGCGGAAAGAAGCAGCCTGGTGGCCAGGTGCATGGGGCAAGTTCTGCCCTTTCTTTCCTCCCCTCACTATCTCGTGTTGTTCACAATGCAAGTGACGCAAACCTTGTGTTCCTGTGGGCCATGTGGGCAGTGCAGCCTTGTGTTCCCGCTTAGCCTGGATTAGTTGCTTTGGGGTGACATTTCTCTGCAGACCACCAAAATTTTCTCATGGATCACCTGTGGTCCTGGGCCTACTAGTTGGCAACTACTGAACGAGAAGACCTCCAAGATCCCTTCTAGCTCTATGATTCTATGAATTTTAAAAGATTTCACATTCCATTTTCTCTGGAAAGAGCAACAGAGAAAAAAATGTTGGTTATTCCTTATAGTACATGATACATTGTTTCAGAGTTTCACACAGTTAATTGGACATCTAAAGAGCTGCTAAAATCTTCCTCCAGCAAAGAAGAAGGAAATCTTAATTAAATTTACATGCTTGGTTGACAAGGACATCCGTAAGCAGATGCTTACATGATTTGGCTTCTCATTTCCTATGGGCATATGTGAAAGTAGGCCTGCTAGATTTAGGCTGCAAGAAATCAAGATTATTGAAAAGTGGCATGGAAAACTTCAGTTCTTTGTTTTCATCTAGTGACCATCTTCAGCTTTGCAGCCTAGATCTGGTGGCTCAAGTAAAGCAATTGAGAGGGAATTTCCAGTTAGTAGCTTGTTTTAAGGACCACTTCTTAGTTTGTCAGGCACATACACACACAAAAGGTCAGATTTTAAGATTTAACTGATTTATTGCTAAAAGCCTATCCACAGGAATGTTCTCGATGAATGGTCAGCACTTGGTTAAAGCTACATAAGATTCAACTGCAATCAAGTGGATATGGATTTGTTTGGCATAATCTGTTTTTCACCAAACCATGTTGGCTTCTGGTTACAACTTCATTTGCTTCTAGCTCATCTTTTTTAGGATCATCCCAGCTATAGATGTCAGGATGATTGGTCTGTAATTCCTTGGATCTGTTCTTTCTTCTATTTTTTTAAAGTGAGAAACACATCAGCTCTTTCCCATCCTTTGGTTCTTCCCCGGTGATCCAGGATCTTTGAACGACATAATTCAATGTCTGAGATTATATTTTCCAGCTCCTTTGGAATGCTGGGATGTAATCCACCAGGTCCTGGTGATTTGAACTTGTCTAGAGTGGACAGGTGTTTTCTTAGCATTTCCTTGCTTATTGTAATTTATATCCCCAGTCTGTCTTTTATGGTTATGTTTTTGATAGGCTGGGCTGTATTATCTTTTAAGATAGATGCAAAGAAAGAATTTCTATTGCTTGTTACTTGTTATATTGACATTTTCTCCCATTAGTGGACTGATTGTTTCTTTGACTTTTTTCTTGGTTTTTTACATGTCAAAAAATCTTTTTAAGATTTTTTAAGATCATCTTTGCAAGTTCAGGCTATTTGCTGATATTCTGCCTTAGTTATGAGTCCCTCTTCAGTTTACTGGATTTCAGTAAATGCATAGACATTTTTGTAATTACCCTTTCAGTTTATCAGAGAGTTTTTTATGTAACCATGCTGTTTTCGTCTTGGATTTCTTTTTCTTTTCAAGTGGTATTAAGCTGGAGTGGGCACTTATATTTTTCAGAGTTTCCCAAGTTTCTTGAGTTGTTTTCCCTTTTAAGATTTTTATCCATGGAATCCTTCACAGGTTCTGATTAAATCATCTATTTTAAAGTCTAAAACATTGTTTTTAATATGTTCTATTGTTTATGTTTGCATTATATTGAATTCCAATATGATATGGTCACTCTCACAACTTCAACACCCTCTATCACTTCTTCTCTGTTAGTAGGAATTAGGTCCAGTATAGCTTTTCCTGTGTTCCCTCTTCTACCTGATTATGACAAATGAAAACAAAAAAGGTATCCCAGCTGAGAGTAAAAAAAATGAAATATTAGCTTGTAGTTGGTTATATTATACAAAAGTAGTTTGTCTGCAATAATATTGAAGAAGTTCCTTACTTTAAAAATATTGCAGTCTCTGACAATTTGTAATTCACACACACACAAATACACACAAAGTAGAGCAATAATTGTAGATGAATGGAATCTGAAATGTCCTCTTGCAGCTCCAGGCATAATTTTACAATCATAAAAGTTTACAATCCTCATAAATTTCAGTAGTCAGTGTAAATATTCTAATGTAAGCAATAAATTATATTCACCTTTTTCAGGATCATTCAATATATAGATCATTTAGTTCATAGAGACTATAATCCTTATAAATCTTTAAAAATATGCAGAGAAAAAAACACATTTGCAAACAGGTCTGTACCTAATTCTTAGAGAGAGAAAAGACTCTTGCAAACAGGTCTGTACCTAATTCATTTTGCAGTTGTTTCTGTAATATGCAGTTAATGATAAAAAAAGAACCATACAATTAATATTAAAGAATTAAAATGAGTATAGTCTATATAGAGAAAAAAAAGATAATAAACACTGAGTTGCTTTGATTTGTTTCCTCTCTCTTCAGCTTTCAACAAAGGGAACTGCTGACAATTCATGTAACTTAGCAGAACTCATCAGAGCAAACTTTGCATCCAAAAAAAAAAAAATGTTTGAATTCCAAGTTTTCTCTTCTCTCCAAGTCCAATTTTTTCCTCTAATCACTTTTTCCCCTTGTGAGTGCAATTCTGTGCTTGTTTAGATTTTTAAAAAACCTTTCAAGTAAGGAGAGAGGTTATTACATTTCTGCTCTCTATGCTTGCTCAGAGAGGAAAAAAAGAGCCAAAAGAATATATGGCATATATTCTGTCATGTAGTCAATGATATTAATTGTCATTTTATCTGGAATTGCACAAGCAAATCCACACCTAACTTGTTCACTGAATATTCTTTCTCTGGGATAAAGAAAAGCAACACCTCATTCTCCTTTTCAAAAACATGTGGCAACCTATTTCTTCTTGTTAACAAGGCAAGTTCTCTATGGAGGAAGAGATTCACGCAATTTAATCCAATTTCTTCACTGTTTGATAAACAGGCTTGATATAAATGACCCACTCTTAATGTTATTGACTATGTTCACATCTTTCCAGTAGCAGTTTTAAAATCATGGCTGCGTTTTGCAATCTTGCTCCATCATACACAAAACAATATGTTGTTATAGTAACACTTTCTTTTTTATCTAATGACGCAAATATATTTACTGACCCATCAACTAAAGTAGTACCATCTGTACAAAATCATAAACAGAATTTTCAGAACAAGCCAAAAGATTCTAATTAGTTAGTTAAAATACTGTAGAGTAAACATCTTAACCTGTTCTTGTTCCCTCAAGGTCCTTAAAATATAAAACTAAGTAGGACTATTTTTTAAAAATCAGTACAGCAAATGGATGTCAGTAATTGCACTTTCTCTCTAATGCTTGTTGACTCACCTATTTGCATCACAATTTTTCATTTATGTTCTCTTGAAATGCAAGTACTTTCTTAAATGTCAATTGACATGTCCAATAATGGTACTAGTCAAGAAAGAAATCATTTTGTTGATGGTGTTCTGTATTTATCACAGCATTGCAAGCAGGAAGAAAAATATGTCTCTATGATTACATTCCATTTCAACCTTTTAGCTATCAATGCTATTACAAAATAGCTGGCTTCTAACAAATTTAAGAATAGGTGGTTTTTAGAATGCAAACATCTTTCAAAATAGGATTGAGATGTCTGCTGCACTTTGAGATACCCTCTCTGGTATCTAGAAGAAACACTATCACTGTTCCTCATGACTAATAATTGTTCCTTTGGGTTATTTGTCAGAAAATTTTACTTAATGTAGGAGACAGCTATCAAGCATTTCAATTTATTATCTGAGGCTTAGTTTGTCAGCCAATCCACCTCAGAAGTGTTAACAATACATTCACCCTTCAGAGAGCCCTCATTTATATATGAAGAAATTCATAACCACAAGACCTACTCAGCATCATAAATTTAAATGTAGTCATAGTTTTATGGATAGGAAGAAGTGAAATGGGATTAGAAATCTAATCTATGAAAATGTAGTATACCTAACATTCTATTTTAAAAAACGTCTTATCATCAGTTGAGGTGAGATTGGAACAATATACATTGATTTTTCTTTTTAAGAAAAATCTTACTTTTCTTTTTAACTTAGTTGACTGATTGATCTATAGCCTGCCTATATTTTCTCATGTTATCACAAACAGAAATTATAATATTACAATGCTTAATCTATTTAAATCTAAAAACCAGCAGCTGTTCTCTCACATCTGCCTTTATCTCTTGGAAGATGGATGGAATGCAGAGATTCATTCACTTTCATCTATTTTTTTACAAAAAGGTTGCCATCTGTTTTCCACAGTCTAAAGTTAATACAATGCCTTGTTGCAGTTGCTAGATTTTCGTTGTCCAAGGACAGCATGACTATATGAAAGATTGTGAAACAATTAGTATCAACCTCATATCAAAGGACAACTTATGATAATTTAATGATCACTCCAGTACTATGATTTTGACTGATGCTGGTGCTGAAAATAAGATTCAGATTTCTTCAGTGATGGTGTTCAAAAAAATTTACTACTAGTTCTGCTGGCATGGCTTGGTGGGCATGTTGTGGCTTGGTGGACATGGCTTGGTGGGCATAGCAGGGAAGGATACTGCAAAATCCCAATCCCTCCCCTCCTCACTAACCTACTTTCCACACACACACACACACACACACCCTGCCTCCACCAAATGATATATTAAATTCATGTCAAGATTGTGAAAAATTTAGAGCTGTAATTCAAGAGAATGTCCTGTTATTGGGGAAGATTTGGAACCTTAGTTGACAATTGAAGATGAACACAGTGAGCCACTGAATAACTAAGCAGAACCTTTTTGAATGTCTACTTCTAACTTTGATTATAAGTAAAGGCCATGGTAGTTTGGAGAGATTTGTCACTTCATATTCATGGTCTTTTTTATTTTATTCAAAATTAAGTAAAAGAAAAGCTCTAGGACTCCTGGTTTCCAGAGATATTAAATTGAAAAAAGGAGAATATTCAAAAATTTGGTTGCCCTAAAATTTGTATTATGTACATATATTAATATTAAAGTAATTCATCATCCCATGGAGCTTTCTATCCAGAAAAATATTGTTAGTCTTCACCTTACAACTGTATGTTCAGTGACCTTTTGAAGTTACAATGGCAATGAAAACTAACTTTTTCCACACCTACAACCATTGCAGCATCCCCGTGGTTACATGATCTAAACTCAGATGTTTGGCAACTGATTCATATTTATGATGATTTCAGTGTCCTAGAGTCATGCAAACATCTTTTCCCAACCACCAGACAAACAAAGTCAAAGGTGAAGCCAGGTTCCTTTAACAATTGTGGCAAGAAGGGTCATAAAATTCATTTAACAGTTGTCTCACTTAGAAACAGAAATTTTGGGCTCAGTTGTAGTCATAAATTGATAACTATTTGTATTATATAGCCTCTAGTCACATTTTGAAAAAATACTGGAACAGATAAAGGAAATCAATCAAATCAAGTTACTGAGAATTGTTTTCAGAAAAGAAGACAACAGGAACTCAAAACACCTTGTAAAGTATCATGCTCTCTTATCATGTTGATCAGAACAAAGCTGGAAGGAGGAGACTCTATACAATTTCAGACAGGTGGCTGTCCAGTCCTTTCAAAAAAATCTCCAGTGATGCCTACAACTTCTGAAGGCAAACTAGTTAATTTTCCTCATTGTTAGGAAGTCTCTCCTTAACACACAACCCACAACTCCACATCCAACCCTACCTTATCCAACCCACCATCACTCAAAACTAGGCACGCATATCCCTAACTACTTCAATTCCAACTACAACTGGCCTTAAATGCAAGCTACTCAATACAAGAAGTCTTGTGAATAAAATACCTGAATTTCTCCTCTTACTAAATATGGCTAAATTCGACATCATATTTGTCTGTGAAACATGGCTCACTGCATCTCTCCCTGACTCCATTACCACAGTAAGAGACTATCATGTTTATTGATCAGATCATGAAATCCATAGAGGATGTGGTGTTGCTATCTTCTATAAAAAGTCCTTACCTCTAAAAAACATTCAAGTTACCCAAGCGTTTGCTCTTCCTGAGACCATCGTCTATGAACTGTCCTTAAATACCACATTTCGATTCTTACTATGTTACAGAGCCCCTGATTATGACATCGAACATGTAAACAAGCTAAATTCTAACATGCTAAACAAGCTAAATACTAACATGGGCAACATCCTGCCCATAAACTTTTATCTTTCTTGGTGACTTCAATCTACCTTAACTGGACCCTAAACGAATGTAAAACTGAATCCATACATGCAACAATTTACATTCTACAATGCTGTAACAAACCTGGGACTGGAACAACTAGTAACCAACAACACTAGACTTAACAACTGCCTTGATCTCATCTTCTGCAATAGTTTGAATTTAATTTATGGAATACAAATTAAAGAACCCTTTTCCAACAGTGGCCACAGCATGATTGACTTTTGTCTCAACATACGTGCACACAAAAATCAACACAATGATGTGATCCCCAATTATAATTTCAAAAAAGGCAACTATGATTTTATAGACAATGATCTCTCATCCCTTAATTGGCAATTTCTATTCGCTGGAAGCAATACTGTTGAAGACCATTACGTATTTTGACTTGAAGTCAAAAGAGTCATCAAACTATATGTACCAATAACAACTCCAAAAACCAGAAAAAACAGATTACCCATAACAATAAGGAAGCTTCAATCCAAAAAGAGATCACTTTGGTGGAAAAACCAATCTGGTCATGTTGCCAACTTCAAAAGCTGATACAAAAATTTATGCCACCAGATAAAGATTGAATGCACCAATTATCACATTAAACAAAAGGAAAACCTTCTATGCACAAATTCCACTCATGCTTTCTACAATTTTGTAAACAACAAACTAAAAGACTCAAGGTCCATCCCACCCCTGAAAGGACCTAATGGTAAAGACTGCAATGATGACACTATTAAAGCCAACCTCTTTAACACATTCTTTGGCTCAGTATTTGTAAACAACAATGGATTATGCCCAGTATTACCTAGTTGAACCACAGACAACTACAAAGATCTAATACATATTGATTTTACAGTAGACAATGTTGAAAAAGCACTGCACAATCTAAAACCATCTCTATCTATTGGACCGGACGGAATATGTGCCTACTTCTTAAAAAAGTTATCCACTGCCATAGCCGAACCTCTAAGCATAATCTTCGAAAAATCTTTCAGAACCAGCTCCTTGCTAAAACTTTGTTCACAAGCCGTGGTCATCCCCAACTTCAAAAAGGGAGACCCCAGCCTAGTTGAAAATTACAGACCAATCTCTTTATGCTGCGTCACCTGTAAAGTCATGGAATCCATTATTAACCAATCCATTATCATCCACTTAGAGACAAGCAACCTACTCTCTAATAAACCATTTGGTTTCAGAAAAAAACTATCCTGCAATCTACAACTCTTACACTGTAAAAAAATATGGACTACACAACTCGATCAGGGCAAAGCAATAGACACAATTTACATAGACTTCTCTAAAGCTTTTGATTCAGTGGTACACAACAAACTACTCCTAAAACTAAAATCTTATGCTATCTCTGGACACCTGCATTACTGCATAGAAGCAGTATCAAATTCTGTACCTGTCAACAGTGGTGTCCCCCAAGGCAGTGTTCTAGGACCAACTCTCTTCTTACTCTACATGAATGACTTCTGCGATCATACTAAGAGCAACTGTGTTCTCTTCGCTGATGATGTAAAGCTATTCAACACAGAGACAATACTGTTACCCTTCAAAAAGACCTTGACTATGTATCAGAATGGTCAAACAAATGGCAACTTCAAATTTCAACAAATAAATGCTCCGTCTTACATATTGGCAAAAAAAATCAGAAAATAAAATACAGGCTGAATAGTCAAGATCTTGTTGATGATCCAGATTCTGTCAAGGATCTTGGGGTACTCATCTCTAATGATCTAAGTGCTAGAGCCCACTGTAACTACATAGCCAAAAAGGCATTAAGAGTTGTTAACCTAATCTTACGTAGCTTTTTCTCTGGTAATATTACACTACTAACTAGAGCATACAAAACATTTGCTAGACCAATACTCGAATACCGCTCATCAGTCTGGAATCCACATTATGTATCTGATATTAACACAGTTGCGAAAGTCCAGAAATATTTCACAAGAAGAGTTCTCCACTCCTCTACTTGTTGCAGAATACCTTATGCCACCAGACTTGAAATTCTACACATAGAAAACCTAAAACTACGCCGCCTTCGGTCTGATCTAAGTATAGTATATAAAATCATACATTTCAATGTCCTACCTGTCAATGAATACTTCAGCTTCAACCATAGCAATACAAGAGCAGACAATAGATACAAACTCGAGGTTAATCGCACCAACCTTGATTGCAGGAAATACAACTTCAGCAACAGAGTGGTCAATGTCTGGAATACTCTACCTGACTCTGTGGTTTCTTCCCCAAATCCCAAAAACTTTAACCTTAGACTGTCTACTATTGACCTTATCCCTTTCCTAAGAGGTCTGTAGGGGTGTGCATAAGCGCACCAATGTGCCTACTGTCCCTGTCCTATTGTTTCTTTTATTTTTCTTATATGTATCCATGTATTCATAACTATGTTTTTACTTATACCTATTACCTTGTAAGCAATTGACAAACCAAATAAAATAAAAATAAATAAATTCCAGGTTGCTTCTCTCCTTGATTAGTTTCCATCCATTGTTTGTTGTCCTGCCCTCTGATGCTTTGGAAAATAAGTTGACCCCCTCTTATATGTGGCAGCCCTTCAAGTACTGGAATACTACTATCATGTCACCCCAGTCGTTCTTTTCTCTAGACTGGCTATACCCAATTCCTGCAACCGTTATTCATATATTTTTGTCTCCAGGTCCTAACTCATCTTAGTTGCTCTTCTTTGCACTTTTTCCAAAGTCTCAATATCTCTTGTATAATGTAGTGACCAAAACTGGATGCAGTAATCCAGGTGTAGCATTCCTAAAGATTTATAAAGCAGTACTAATATTTCATGTGATTTTGATTCTATGCCTTATTTATACAACCAAGGATTGTATTAGTTTTTTTGGCTGCCGCAGCATACTACCAACTCATGTTTAAGTGATCATTCACTAGGACTCAAAAGTCCATCTGAAATTATTGTTTTTGAGCCAGGTTTCACCTAACCTGCACTTGTACCTTTGGTTTTTCCTGCCTAGTGTAAAACCTTGCTTTTCTCCACCTTAAATTTCATCTTGTTGGATAGGGCTCATTGTTCAAGTCTATCAAGATCTTTTTGGATGCAGAACTTTTCTTCTGTGGTGTTGGCTATTCTTGCCAGCTTAGTGCTATCTGCAGGTTTGATGAGTTTCCCTTCTATTTGCTCATCTAATTGATTTATGAAGATATTGAGTAAGATGGAACCTTGTGATACCCCACTGCTTCCTTTCTTCCATGTAGGTATAGTACCATTAAGGAAAATAAGCATCTGGGTACCAGAAGGTTCTATCTTAAGTCCAGTGCTCTTCAATATTTTTATAAATGACTTAGATGAGGAAATAGAATGGAAACTTATCCAAATCTTTTTTTCCTCTTCTTTTTTTTCATTCTCTTCTGGATGTGCCATAACTATAACCTCATTTTTGTACCAATTCATGTAGAGGAGTTTTATTTCTACATAGACTCAAAAAACACACAGCAACACGATGGAACTAGGAGAGGCAAATCAGATGTATATCTAGTTTTATGGTTTCCTTTAGCCCTAAAGCAGAAATGTTTCTTTGGACCTGCTCTAAAATATACAGTATCCTCATTGCCAACACATTTCTGGGCAATATTAATCATCTGACTTCCTGACACTAAAATTGAATCACAAATTCTGCTGAATTCTTAAACTTTAAACATGAAAAATATTACTTTAGTTTTGCTTGATATTTTCAGGATATTGATGCTGGGCAGGGGAGAAGGATAAAAGTACATTCTGAAGCAAAATCACACAAAAACTGAAAACGCTACTGCAAGAATAGATTTTTTTTTGAAGAGTTCAGCTTATGACAATAAAATCTGGACTGCAGGTTGAAGGAGAAGAAAAATCTAATATCATGTGATGCATTATTCATTTGTTCCTTGACCTATTTTAGAATGGCAATCATCATGGGTCCAAATTTTTTATACTCCAATAAGATCAGTAGAATTCTGGAGTTTATTACCTGCTGAGGTTTTAGTCTATGAAACATGTAAAATTTAAAATGGTGCAGCAGGAAAAAAAAATGAGGATGTTTTGTTCTCTAAAACAGAAAAAGGATAACCTCATTTTCAAAATGCTAATGAAATGAAGAGACAAATGCTCAATATGATACAAAGTTATATTAGACTATAATAATTTTGAGTGGGTTTTAATGTTTAAGAAAACTTTCAGAGCACCAAGGCAGATATTTCTTCTGAGTGTCTCCAAAGATCTATATGTGCTTGACTTGCATCCATTTTTTATTAGTGAGGTCCCCATCACCCAAAGGTACACATTCTCCTTTTGTTCTAAGATTAATTAATAAAACTTTTGTCAACAGGCATGTACTCAAGCATCACATTCTTAGGTGTAGTATAATGGTACAATTGCATATGGTGAAGAGAAACAATAATTTTCTTTGTTTTAGAGAGAGTGAAGATGAGCCATAGCTTGTTGAGTTTTCTCCTGTTCCATTTTTGTTCCTGTCAAACAGATACTCACATACTTCAAAAATCTCTAAAATCAATTATGAGATGATAATGAGACTTCCCTATATGTTCATTCAGCAAGACACATGAGCAAACCTATTTGAGGTTTCAGGAAAGATTTTAAAGATAAAGATTATTTCCTTGTTCCAAATGTTTTATAAGCTGATTGCTTAGTTCTAAATCTTGCAACAGCAACATTTTACAGTAACACCAGTCAGATTTATTTTCTTATTCTAGGGAAAAAAAGTGAAAAAGAGGAGTGCTTCCCTACCCCAGCCTCTTTTCCTGGCCTGTGGTCAGGGCTGGGATTCTACCAGTTCTCATCTATTCGCTAGAACCGGTTGTTAACATTCTAAGCAGTTTGGAGAACTGGTTGTTAGAAGAAATTACTGGCCTAATCCTGTAATGAAGGCAGGAAGGAAACATTCTGGTGTTGCTTACAGAAACTGCCTCTCCATTAACCCTTATTGCATTCTTGGCAGGACTAGACTTCCTGTCTCAGGAACACCTCTGGAGTTTTTTCCCCTTCCTTTGCTGGTACTTTGCTTGTTTGCTTGTTTGGAGTGACCATTTAAATGGCACTGAAAAAAGTTACTTATGACCATTTTTCACACTTACAAATGTTGCAGCATCCCCACAGTCATAAGAGGCCAGGCAAGGAAATACGTGCCTCAATGTGAGTGATGTTGAGTTGGCCACACCTAGCTAATAACATGACTACCAAGCCATGTCCACACAGTACATGACCACCAAGCAACGCCAACCACCTAAGCCATGCCCACAGAACCGGTTGTTAAAAATTTTGAATCCCACCCCTGCCTGCGGCCCTTGCTACTGATGTGATACTTTTATTTAACGAGTCAGAGAAGTATAGAATTAGAGGTCATATCTTTCCAAAGGAAAAGTCCAAACCCAAAAACCATTCCCTTGTTTTATTGTCAATTTGCTCTTACTACAGGTAGTCCTTGAGTTACAACTACAATTGAGCCCAAAATTTATGTTGCTAAGTGAAACATTTGTTAAGTGAGTTTGTCCCATTTTATGACTTTTCTTGCCACATTTGCTAAGTGAATCACTGCAGTTATTAAATTCATAATACTGTTGTTATGTGAATCTGGTTTCCCCATTGACTTTGCTTGTCAGAAGGTCACAAAAGGGAATCACATGACCCTGGAACATTGTGACCATGATAAATATGAGCATTCGAATGTAAATCATGTGACTTTTATTTTCGGTTTTATGCATTTTTGTAGAAATATAGTGACCTCTTACATATAATGCAACTCCACCTCCTCTTTTCTTAGATTTATTTCTTTTGAACAGTTTATATCTTTCCAGCAGTACATTCCAGTCATGAGTTTCATCCCACCAGGTTTTGCTAATGGCAACTATAACACATTTACCCTCACTCCCTACTTCCTTGTTTGATTTGTTGCCTTGGGGTTTATGCTTGGGATTTTGTCCTAAAAATTGGTCATCCTAAAGATTGGTCACTCTTGGGAGTGGTGCAGTGGCCTAGAGGTGGAGCTCTCACCTCACAATCAGGAGACTATGAGTTTGATCCTAGGTAGAGGCAGATATTTCTCTCTGAACGCTCTGAGAATATATCTGCTGAACAAAACTCCTCATTGGCAAGAGGAAAGGCATCTGGCCATAAAAACACTCTGCTAGTTCCATTCAGTTGCCCAGATTCTACCCCACAAGGAATTATGGGGTCATTGAATGATGGTGAAGATTGGTCATTCCCCCACCACCCTGCTCAGTTTTAGTTTAAAGATTTTTCTTCCTTTCTGTCACTCCATACCTCCTTGTTTGGTTAGTTTTTATTTATTTATTTTATTTATTTGGTTTGTCAATTGCTTACAAGATAATAGGTATAAGTAAAGACATAGTTATGAATACATGGATACATATAAGAAAAATAAAAGAAACAATAGGACAGGAACTGTAGGCACATTGGTGCGCTTATGCACGCCCCCTACAGACCTCTTAGGAAAGGGGTGAGGTCAATAGTAGACAGTCTAAGGTTAAAGTTTTGGGGGTTTGGGGAAGAAACCACAGAGTCACGTAGAGTAGAAACAATAGGACAGGGACAGTAGGTGTCTTGGCATTTATGGATGCAATTAACGCCCTTTGGATAAGCTGAAGGAAACAAAACAACTATTTCATAAATGCATGGTACAACATAGGAGAACAAAGACATCAGGACTAGATTCAGCAGTCCACCTTCATTTAAAAGACACAGGCCACTCTAGAAAATTTTGGACAGAGAGGATTGCTGGTTTGAAAGAGGGGTTAAAGAGGCCATCTATGTCAAAATTGAACAGCACTCTTTCATCAGAGGGGGAGGGATACATTATCATCTATCTTCAATCTACAACACCATCCTTTCAACAGTTCCCAGAAAGCTCCGCACCAATTTTCACCACTCAGATGACCCTGATAAACCTTTAAGGATCCGCTAAAAGAATGCAAATGACCAGCTGTCTGCAAGGAGTATAAATCCTTCCCTTCCCTACCATCAGAACTGAAGAAGCTTCTTGGATGAGAAGTGAAATGTCTTCAAAGAAAAACCAGAAAGTCCAATTGCCTCTTGAAAAAAAAGCAGCTTTGAAACAACCATGACCTGGATATCTCCATAGACAATAAGCTGAGTTAATTATTTTCCAAATATATTCTTCCCAATTCTTGTGATGTGCAGCCCATCCATTGCCAGAAGCTCTTCAGATCAGGATCAAAAAGTTGTGTTGGCAGCAACATCCCTTAAGCCACTATTTATTTTTAAGATTCTTTGTTCCCTCATTGGATATTGACTTTTTGCTGGAAATACAGATGAAAATGCCAATTATGCTCCTAACTTCTTAAGTTTCTTGCTGAGGTGTTCACAGTGTTTTGATTTTTTCCCCAGGTTTATTGTTGTGTCATTGTGCCCACATGAAAGTGAAAAAAGGGGTAATAATCTGTGCGCTTGATTATTTTGGTAAGACTCTCAGCCACATCTTTTATTTTTGCTCCAGGAAACGCCATACTTCCCTGTGTGGTCTACAGAATGCAGTTTCTTTTCTCCTGAGAAGTGAATCTCCTATCACAACACTCACCCTTTATGCTGGGGAACTCTGGGCTATTTTTCTTCCTGTCACAGGAATGCTTAATGATGTCCTTCTTCCAGATGTCTGGATAGTTTCTTCCAGGAGGAGGATATGAAATGGATTGTTCAGCTCCAGTGGGGCTGCACTGGACTGGTCTTAACTAGATAACAGTGACATTGCTCTTGGCTGCTGTTTTCTTCTATGAGTGACATGTTCCCATTGGTCTATGTCTAAAGTTCATATATCACAAAGGAAAATCTAAAGGATATAATTGGGATAGTGAAATCTTTAAATGCAAACTCAGTGTAAAGGATAGGAAAAAAGGGGTGATGTTTCTATTAAATTGCTGGTATCTTTTTAACAAAAAAAGAACTTGTAACATACCTTAAGGACTACCAACTAGAAGAATGTCCCTTTGAAGGATTTTAAAAAAAGACTAACCTAGAAAATGACAACTCATTTGCAATATGCATTTTATAAATAAATTAGTAGAAAATATTTATAGAGATAAAATATTAAGTCTGTAGAACAGGATACATATTTTGTATCCAAAGAACTGCAGGCAGTTATAGCATCCAGATCTATATCAAAGATGTATCCAGTGGTGGGATTCAGCTGGTTTGCATTGGTTCAGTAGAATTGGTATCCATTTTTTTTGTTCAGAGAAATGGGAAATAGAGCAGCCGGCACAAGGAAGGAGGCTGCTTTCCTCCAACTTCTACCTACTACTCTTCCTTTCCTTGTGCCAGCCACTCCATTTTCCATTTCTCTATTGCAGTGCAGCACCCAGGATCCACTTTGATAATGCGGGTGGGTGGGGATTTAACAATAGGTTTGCCCAGGGTCAGGTTGGACATTGTGGGAGGCTCACCTAGCATCTGTGGTGAAGCTGGAGGACAGGAATGGATCATGCCTCCCATGACAGCCAACCTGACGCTGGGTGAACTGGTGTTAAATTATTTGAATCCCACCACTATATTCTTAAACATATCTTAATATAAAAAGAAGGAAAATGGTTGAGTAAATTATACTCACTGGTTGAGTAATTATATTCACTTTATTAAATTGTCCTAAAATTTGACTCTTGGCATTCCTCTGATAAGAATGGCAGATCTTTCTAAAGAATCATCAAATAGATTTATAAATAAATTGTATTATACTTTGAGGTGGGGAGGTGGCAGGCAGTTCTTTGATCTTGAGAAATGCATGGATGATATCATCCAACATGATAGAATTTAGAATTTGATAAGATTCTTCATTAAAAGTACCCAATCAAATAAAATAATCATAGATTGAGTGAATATATTATCTTATATACCTATAATTAATTGACAAACAGAAGGCAGACATTTCTTGGCAGCCTCCAAAGTGGAGAAAAGGAAATAGTGGCGTTCTGAAAGTTCTGCATTGTGATGCACAATGTCAAAATTGTTCAATTTGTTATGCTTGGCACTATTAGCACAATGTGCTGTTGCTGGGAAAAAAAGACCAATTTTTGATGGGGTTCATTAAAAAAAATTGAAAGCACAATTGATAATATCAGTTTGATTTTATAGAAAGTTATGTGTTGGTCATTTCCACAATAACATTGATTTTTAAAAATATTTTTTATTGACTTTTATGGTCAAAGATCAAAACATATGAACCAACACAAGCATACATTAAAAAACAAAGCAAAATATATATAACATGCAAACTATCAAGACTGCCATATAATTAAAATGCCTACAATGCAATAGCAATTGCAGCTAATTAAAAAACATTCTGGAGATGTTTGATAATCTATCAGATAAAAGGAAGAAATAATTTATTTTGATTTTTTTGTATGTCTGACACAAAATATGCTATACTACTCCATTTCACCGTGCCATTTAAAAGGGGGATCACAAAAGAACATGGAAAATTGTCTTTTTCCTCTAATGGATATGAGCATTTCCTCCCCCCGTCCCACATATAAGGATGTAGCAGTTCCATGAGTTTGCAGAGTTTTACAAGAGAAACAGTCAAATTCAAATATGACCATTAGACTCATTATTCATAGCAGTTATATTTTCTTTCTAACACAAAAGTGGCACCATGCAGGTGATTAGGAAAAACAAGTAAGAGTTTGTGATTGCCTTTGTGCACTGCCTGTTAAATTCCCACTGGCAATAATCTGTTATGGGAACAAAATGGATATTTTTGCTCTGATCCAGAACAACTCTTTTATATTCTTTTGTTTTAAATTCATAACCAACTCAAACACTGTTTTTTTAATAAGATTTTGTATGTTTTTGTCAATCATAGCTCAATCGATTTGCTATTTATTGGACCACGGCAGCTTTCACATTGGAGATTACTATAGATGTCTGTTTCTTTCACCTCACACAGAAAATAAAGTATGGCCATCTTATTTGCATGCATTCTATTTCTCTTTTTAAATTGGGGGAAACAGTGCACCCTAAACAATAGCATTGATAGACCATTGTATAGGATACTCACATGTCACATATATAGATGAAGACATGACATCTTCTAATCTCATTCAATAAACAGAAGCTCCAAGGAAATCATTGTGACTGATAATTTGGTCCCTTGATTATATTTTTAAATTTCTGATCAAGAATTTGATCTATGGTTGTTCATAATAAAACAACAACAAACCTTGAATGTGATCATTATGGTAGGTTTTCCCCTGCAAGCAAAGTGACTGAACATTGAAGTGATTGCTTTGGACTCAGGGCATGTTCACTGTTTATAACATTAACCATCTGATAAATATTTGAGTAATTTATCATCAAAAATAGAGAGATGCTGACATCATTAAGGTAATAATATCTAATCATAAAGTTTGTAGAGTATTAATTCTCAGTTTTGGTAATATTTCTTTGAAAAAATTGCATGGAATGTTTTGCAGAGAGGTCACAGTTTCCAAACTGTGAGAAAATAGGGGGGAAGGGGCCAATATCTATATCTTCCCCCTCTCTTGCATACTATCATTCATGCCTTCTCCTTTACCCAGTGCTGCAAACTCTTTATATCACAAGTATCTTCACATCACTTGAATCATCAACAGGGATGAGTGCGTTGTGTAAAGGCTTTGAAACTTAAGTACTCTCTTTTGCCCTTAAAGATCAAGCACTGTATGTCCTGAATAAAGAAATGCCACTGAATGTAAAGAAAAAGAAATAATATGATTAGTATTTCCTCTACAAGGGTCCATAAGAGTTTTTTTTTGAAAGAAACTTGCATAAAAAATTTATTGGTATAGTATGGAGGAACTCCATTTCTAAATGTGGGACCAGCAAAGGGGGAAAATGTTGAAATATACTTACACATCAGAATATATGTCATCTGATAATATTCATGTATGCAAAATTTCTGAATAATTTCACAATTAATAATCTTTAGTAACCAAACACAATTGAAAGGCATTAATTCCTGAAGGAGACAGAATTTGCTCTAGGGTTTTATTTAAAAGACTGCAAGAAATTTTTCTTTAGAACCCTGGCAGGTAGCAGAAGAAATTGTCAACCTCACAATTCCCCAATAGAATCATTGTAATAATATGAAGAAATCTTCAAATTCTCATCTAGAGCTTGGTTTTGTTTCCTGTAATTTGATACAATTAGTCTAACAGCTTTGGAAAGCTTTCATCTTGTTGGGAATTCAAGAAAAACTAAATTTCACATATTCAATTTTCAATGTCCATGCATCTGTGTTTCTGTATGTATATTTGTGTCTGTGTGCATGTTTTTGTTTGTACTCTTTCATGTCAGGCTAAAAGCTTTTACCTTAGAAAAAAAATGCTAGATAGACTAAAGAACTGAAAATAGAAATTGTTAGGGATATACCCTAGCAAGATCTGCAGGGCAGTCAGGCAGGCAGGCAATATATGTGAGATAAGTGTTTTGTAGCTTACACTCAGTAAACCAGATACACAGTGCCTATTAAATAGTTTTATTCCAGCAAGAGTTAAAGCATAGTCAAAACAGTCCATATATCATTCACTTAGTTCAGTCCGTCCAGGGATTATTCATTTGCAAATTCCAGTGTCGAAAAAGAGAGGTCAGTACACTTACAAATATCAGTCCGGTGATATATCTCCTCGCAGTAGAGAGATATGCAGAACTCAAAAACTCCTCTCTTCCTTGAGCAATTCTTCAGTAGGGGAAAGACGCAGCTAACAAACCATCAATGTATCCAGTCAATCCAGTAAATTGTCAGTAATTGCCAGCAAATCGTCAGCGTCTCTTGCTCCCTCTTATGGTGGTTTCACACCACATCCAAAATTACATGCTTTGCAGTTTTAAAGTGACACACACTTAAACTAACAATCATAGCTTATATATATTATTTTACCCAAACTACGTTAGGTGACCAATGTTATACCTAACAGAAATGACACATTAACCAGGCTAGTTTAATGTACACAATTTGCTTAGGAAAACATCCACCTCATAGGTGCACATAATGACATATTCCAGATTATTATAATAAAAGACTCATGACTTATACATAGTTTGCAACTTTTTTCCTTCCTAGGAGACAAATAGGAGAAATACAATGTCCAAATGATGATGTTGTGATATGCATATATGTTCCCTCAAAGCCATAAGAATATCACATATTATTACTGAAAGGATCAACCTACTGCTTATAATTGGTATCATTTCTATTGCAACATATAGTTTATCATTTTCATCATTTGTGTGGTCATTTTCCTGTGGCTCCCCTCCATCCCACCCCATGAAGAGTATAATTTTAGGTTTTAAAATATGGGTATCAGGTACACGCAGTTCTCATCTTAAATACATATTTTGGTAGACAAAAAAACCATTGATCAACTAGCCTTCTTCCCATGAGTTACCAATTTGCAAGACTCTCTTTTTCTTTTCACTCACTAAGCTGATATTCCGTTGGAAGCAACAAGGGATCATTAGTGGTGAAAGAAGGCAGGTTGGATCAGTTGTTGATTGCGCATTTCTTCAGAGCCAGAGAAGCAGGAGATATAGGCAATTAATGGTTTATTCATTTATTTTTCTTGCATACACATTTTAAAGCAGTTTTTTTTCAACCTGGTAGTCTGGTAACTGAGCACTTCACACACAGAGATACTATAGAACATATTTGTACTGGAGAGAGGGGAGAGGGAGGGAGACAAAGAGAGAGAGAGAGAGAAGGAGAGGCTGCCTGTTAAGACACCCCAAGTCTGAGACCTGACCACACCTGACTGGGTGAGCTCCCATCCCTGCTCCGGCTCCTGCCAAAAGCATGGAAATGCAAATAGATAAATAGGAACCACTTCAGTGCTAACAGTTAACTGCTCAGTTACCAGGTTGTCAGGTTGAAAAAAAAAACTGCATTAAAATGTGTATGCATGAAAAGTCAAATTATATGGAACATCAGTGCATAGATACAGGGAAACACACTCAGATCACAGAGATTTGAGGAAGTAGAAAAGTTTACCTGTTTGGATAATGCAATCACCAGAAATGGAGATGGAGAGATAGACATCAAATGCTGCATTAGAGAAGCAACAGCTATTATTAGAGTATGAATAAAATCTTGCTCATGTCTATAGTGATCCCAACAGCAATTTATGCCAGTGACATTAACAAGCAAGTAATAACAAGAATCTTCACATATTCCAACAATATGTCAATACCTAAAGATTAGCTATTTTTACCATGCTACTAATGAGGAAGTGTTCCAAAAGCATTTCTCCTGCAAACTACATAACATTGTTGCATGCAGACGACTCCAACTTGCAAATCATATTCTCTGCATGGGGAACAATTGAATCCCCAATATAGCAATGAGATGGACCTTTCCATTGCCAATTGATCAAGAGGACACTCTGAAAATACATGTCAAAGAATATTCATGGAAGATTTAAAGATATTAAACATAACATGGGAAGATGCTGAAGTACTCACCCAAGACCAAAAATACTGGAGATGTCTTGCTCTTGATATGTTACATAGCTTGAGAGGTTCTAATGCTAATAGTGCTAAGTTTACAAGCTGGCCTTGAATATGGTACTTCCCAGAATGATGGCTACTCTCAGGACATATTACCTCAGATTACAGAAGAAGCATTCTTTAACCATCAGATGATAAATGTGAAGAAATCCAGACGGATACAGAAAGTCATAACATTCTTGAAATGTATGCGGCAATGCTGTCATAAAGATAATTCAAAAATTTTAAACATAGTATCAAGACAATAAAAGAGCAACAGAATATTTTACTAATGAAAACAAGTCTATTAATAATCCTGGATGAAGTATATAGCAGCCATTACAAGACAAGCCATGAATTTGGGGTCT